>NW_021680372.1:1118729-1140057 GCF_001412515.2 Diachasma alloeum | reverse complement strand
TATTCATTTGGCCTATGAGGAACATATTGTTGGATACTCATTGATGCGAGACTTTCGCGAAGCGCCGTTTCTTGTTTACGACAAACGCAATTCTTCATCATTTGAACTGATTATTTTTCCATTGCAATTGTGAAAAAAAAATTATTTGCGCCAAATCCGAAGCGTTTGAACTAAACCAAAATTGAATTGTATGAAATCGATTTTGTCGCAAAAACAAGTATTTTCTAAATTCGATAGAATAAACAAAATATACTATACTATAACAAAATCGATTTCATACAATCCAATTTTGGTTTAGTTCAAATCGATATTTGTGTCTTACAATAGCATTTTCTTTTGCGACTATTCAATCGATGAACGATTTGGATCAATCATAGAATTTCTATTTCTTAGAAATTTATTTTCTCAGTGTACCTTAAATCAACAAGTCAATTTTTGACGAGTTATTGAACATGCAATTATCTCCATAATGAGCGGTTCTCAGTGTGAAAATGTTGGGAATATTTTTTTTTGTAGAGGATAAAATTTCCTATGAAAAAGCTCTATTGACATTTCCTCTGAAATCACGCGTTGTCGAGATAATTGACCAAAAAGTTCACACAGAAAAAACGAATGTGTGAATTTCACACACCTTTTGTAGACATTTTTCAGACACTAAAAAATGACTGAATAAAATGAAAATTTGTCTAAATTTCAAACATGAATTAAGATGTTTGGACATTTGTTCGTCTGAAATTGAGATACATTTTCATTTTATTCAGACGTTTTTGAGTGTCTGAAAAATATCTACAAAACGTATGTGAAATTCAGATATTCGTTTTTGCTGTGTCGACGTTAAAATATTATGTTTCACCACTTAATCCCAAAATTACCTACACGCCTCTAAAACTATGTAATTTTGTGAGTTTTTGGAGTTTCTGAGGTTCTTCAGTGAAAAATAAAGTGGATGGGTAATTCGAATTTTGAGGAATAGTTTCGGTGAATTCGTGGTGTAATCAAATTTTGAAAATTTCTTGGAGGGTCTCGGAGAAATTGAGGAGTCATAATGGTGAGTTTTCAAGCGGCAATCTCTTCACCTTCTTAATGAAATTGCTTCCATCCGTCGCTATGGGACAGATGAATTTATACACAAATGTTTACCAAAGTCGGTTGAGTTACTCCGAAGACTGCCAGGGATACATCATTAATTTAATTTCATTTAGGAATAAATTTCAGAGTGCTGGGGTTATAGGCGAGGCTTGAGCTCGAAATATCTCGGAAAGTTGAAGAGATAAATACATCCTTTTGGTTGTATTTTTGAGTGGGAATTTCCCTGGCTACTGGATAAAATGAGTTTTACCTTTCTCTCAAGTGTATTCAGAGAAGATCGATTATTCGGCTATTCTTGAATTTGAAACATGGGGAGCAGGGACAGGCCAATTTCGCCCATTATATTCTTGTTAATTTAATAACATGTCAATAATTTTAGATACAACAATATTTGCCATTACTTTGTAGGGAAATGAGACATTCGTAGTGGTGAAAAAAGGAAAAGAAGGAATCTGTAAATGGAAACCATAAATGAATAACAATCTAGTGTATCGAACCTACAAATACGTGAGTCACACGAAAAGTAGACGTAAGGAAAAATTGTCAAACGGAAAAATTGTCAAATGAGAATGCGAAAGGGGCGCCATCCGGTAGTGACGCCACGGAGTATGGTTTTTGGAGTAAAGAAGAGTTTTCAAGTTAGAATTGTATAGATAAATTCAAAATAATATTTAGTTTAAGATAATCAATTGGGGAGATATCTCAAGCACATTGAATTATACGATATCATAGGGGCAAAATGGGTTTTTTGTGAAGTCATACGATTTCATAGCGGTAGAATGGGTGTTTCGTGTACTTCTACGATTCCATAGCGACAAGATGGGTATTCTGTGAACTTAATAAAAGTTAATAAAACATAATAAAACTCATCCTAAATACATAAATTAGATATCACATGTATATCATCACGATTTGGACCACGGCTATCTTCAAAACTACACCGTGTAGAGATGTGATAACTTCATCCCTGGGGGCCTATTCTCGAAATATTTCCGTGCACGGAAGTGGCTTCGTAGACGAATTGCGTATAGGAATCATATAGGCGTTCCGTCAACGGAGTCGATTCCGCGCACGGAAATATTTCGAGAATAGGCCCCCTGTACTGTATACTGATCCGTTGCAACTGTGATTCATTGAGGAAATAACGGATTTAGGGGACATATCCTACCAGACAGGTAAGTCTATTATACTTTTCTTTTAATAATATCATTATGAATCTTTTTCGTAATTTTCGTCTAGGTCACAATGCTTCTGTGTATTAATTATTCATTCTTTTCCAAGTCGACAATTATTATCGAAATTATTATATTCTGTTACTATTATATGAATAATTTTAATGGAAAAACGTACGGCATTACAGGACCGCCAGGGCATGGTGTCGTTATTTTGACGGTTCTACGGAGATGTTCCTCCATATTTCCACGCTTTTCCGTGGAATCATTTCTTTGTATTTCTTACAAATAACAACTAATACCTCGTATAAAAAATACCGGAGGGAATAGCAAATATTTAAGTTACAATTTATCCTGAGCTATTTCAGCATAACTTAGAGGTACCTTTATTGGAACCATTTGCACATATTTTGTAAATGCTTCACAAATTACAGGCAAAAGGTTGTATAACATTTCCTGAGGGAATTGCAAATTTCAACTTTTCAGATGATTTTCAGACATCTCAACCTATCTTTCGAATACAATTTCTTCAAAACTTTTTACGGAGAACTTCTGAACATTTTGGAAGATTTTTGAAAAAATAACTTATTAATCTTATAAAAATTTTCTTTCCGGATTGCATATAAAACCCTATAAAATTTACGTACATGATGATCGGATATTTGTATAGCAATATTTTCCATACGATTTATTTTTATACATAAATTTTGACTTAATTCTTTGTTTTCGTACGAAAGATACGTAAACGCTCTAGAGAAAAACGTAGAGAAATGGTGCATCTCCATATGAAATGTTTATATACATGAGGCAGTGTGTCGTATAGGATCAAACCTATAGAAATCGTATAGAAATAATTTGTATTCAAAATATCCGAATATCATATGCGAAAATTCTATATAAATTCTATACGCAATCCATTTTACCCCCCTGAAGTCTATGAGTTCACGTAAAACCCATTTTACCCCAATGAAATCGTAAAAGTTCACAGAATACCCATTTTGCCTCCATGAAATCGTATGAGGTCAGAAAATAACCATCTAGCCCCTGAGAAACCGTATGAGTTCACGAAAAACCCATTTTACCTCTAAGAAATCGAAAGAGGTCAGAATGTGGTCAGTAAATACCCATTTTAGCCCCATGAAATCGTAGGAGAAAAGAAAAGACCCATTTAGCCCCTAAGAAATCGTAGGAGTACAGAAAAGACCCATTGTACCTCTAAGAAATCGAAAGAGGTCAGAAAATATCCATTTTGCCAGTATGATATCTTATAATTCAATGTGCTTGAGATCTCCCTAATTGATTATCTTAAACTAAATATTATTTCGAACTTATCTATACAATTCTAACTTGAAAACTCTTCTTTACCCCAAAAACCATACTCCGTGGCGTCACTACCGAATGGCGCCCCCTTCGCATTCTCATTTGACAATTTTTCCGTTTGACAATTTTTCCTTACGTCAGAGAGGAGATATGAATTTCCAAAGAAAGGGTGTTTTGCGTTGAATTTTCGCTTTGTTGGCGAATAACTCGTTAACAAAGCGTCGGAGAGAAAAATGTCATTAGACTTTTCGTCTCCAAATGAGCCCCCCGAACGACCCCTACAAGGACGACCTTTCATTTTGGGACACCCTGTATGGACAAAGACAAAAAATTTTTACACTGATTCCTTGTCAATGCATCTATGAGTGACGACTCAGTAGGGACTGATTATGGATTTTATACGTAAATTCATCAATTTTTTTTCGCAAATTAGACGAGAAACAGGAAATTACGTGAAATACAGGTTTCGTGTTTCAAAAACACTATTTTCCGCTTGATTCTTCCTCAGAAATCCGATTTTGTAGATCAAATTCGTCTCTAAACAAGAAAATTAGATTCGAATTTTTTCTAATTGAAAAATAAATTTTTGAAAAATCCCCAACGTATTTTTTACGAAATAGTTTTTTAAACACGATCACAAATTTTCGCTCCTTAAGGGGTAACAGAATGCCTTCAATTTTCCAATTTTTTGAACAAATTTCCTGCTGAAAGTTATCGATATTTTTAAAAATCCAAGCACATTAATCTCCAGGAAGCGATAATGGAGATCAATGTGTTTTGGGTTCAAAAAATATTAATAACTTTGAGCAGGAAATTTGTTTGAAAATTTCGAGGAAACGGTAACCTTCTGTTATCCCTTAATTATGAAAAATATGGGAGAATATATATTTTGAAGTCCATTGGTCAACCTGAAAAAAGTCGTTATTTTCAATGGATCGATTATATTTTCGAAAATAAGTTATAAGTATCAATTAGAATGAGTGAATTTCTACAAAAAAATGGCAAAAGAATTGAAACAATACGAAAGAAATGCAACTTTTAGAATTTTAGGGAGGAAGTACGCTGCCAGATTCTGGACTTCTGAGAGGAGCCCTCTTAACTATAGAGTAAAAAAAGGCTAGGTAGACGCATGGGCACCAATAAGCATCGAGTTACTAATCACAAGTGAAGTTTATACATAATATTTGGGCAAGAAAAATTTTTTTCTTCAGATATTAATAAAAATTTTGATAAACCAAAAATTAAAAAATGCATCTTCTCCCGCATTTTTCACAATTAAGGAGCAAACATTTCAGATCATATTCGAAAAACTATTTTGAAAAAAAATACGCTGGGAATACAATTATGGCTTCCGCGCGATTTTTCTGAGGAAGATGGTATTTTTAAATTTTTATCGAAGAATAAAAAATTTTTTTTCCCGGAGTTTCCTGCTTTGCTTGAACGCAATTTACGTTTTTAATTCATTTTAAATTCTAACGAAATTTATTACAAGAAAAATACACAAAAGAAATAATTTTGTTACAATAGGCTCTCGCCCGAGAGGGTCTTCAGCCAATTACGTTCTTATTTTGACCGTAAACTACGTCTTTTTGAAGCCTAAATTGCGATTTTCGTAACGGAAAAAAGGCACCAGACATCATATTGGTGTTGAGCGTAAATTACGTTTAACAAACTGTAAATTAGTTCAGCAAAACGTAATTTACGTTGAGGTTTTTCTGTGTGATTGCTCGAATGATAAATACAATCATAATGTTGGTTGTATTCAGAAAAATTTTCTTGGATTAATCTTAAAATCCGGAACATCTGACTATAATGCCACTCCTCTCAACCACCGTTTTATGTCGCTGTCCCAAAACAATTATCCCTCCTGACCACTTCGGTTTCCCTCCATGATCTTTAACCCCAACACATAACCCCGACAATGGCAAAGTCATAAAGTCCGAACTTTTGCCCCGATTCGAGTCAACTTCCGGCTCACTCTTGGTTCTGCTGAAAATACCGGAGGTCTCGAGAGATTTTCAGAATGTACATCCATTTCCATGTTACTCCCGAGTGCAGAAATTTTTATACGACTCTTCATAACGCACTCAGGCTCCCCCAAGTATGCGAGGAGTGTACATAGCCTTTTGGGATTGTAAAATGCCATCATATCGGACGCCATTCTCCTCTCCATTCCCTCCCACGCATTTGGATACATCATGATGGAGGGATGTCACGATGGCTTTGGTTTATCACCGGGCACTGGAATTGCGTGTAACATTTATGACAGCATAGGACCGCTGAATACAGATGAAAGACTACCACGAGGAATGAATATTAAATGGACGTAATTGGCTCTTCAGAATTTCCATGAATATTCCGATAATCGTATTAAATGGCTTCAAATTGTATGAAATATGCTAATAATTAAGAGGGAGAGAAAAGAGAGATTTTCTCTCTATATATGATATATATTTACTCCATTGTCCACTATTCAGACATACAATTTTCACTTATGAAGGGTTTTTTATCACAGATTGCTGGAACTGAAGGAGATTTTTCAGATTTATCTTTACCGAGTGTTGAATTATCTCGATAACGAGTGACTTTATAGTACATTTAGTCATAAGGCCGTGAAGCGCGGTCTCACATACTCGTATAATCGCCGAATGCCAAATACTATTTTTTGTCACGGACGTATCAAAAGCGAAGTCCCCAACGGTGAAGAGGGCGGCGTGGGGGCGGAACTGGGAGATCAGGTGGGTCCAGGGGGGCAACGCCCCCCGATGGGGGGGGGGGCTAAGCCTCCACTGACCCGGGTAGAAATTCAACCGGGGATTCAGCCGCAATTCGGGTGAGCGCGAGCTCAGCCTCGGCTTGCCGCTTGACTCGAGTTCACGCCGCGACACGCCGCTCCATACCGGCTCACAGTCGAACGCTCATCAGACGGCATAATCCGGCACTTGAGTTTGAGCTGTGGCTCAATGCTTAGAACTCAGCTCCGATTGAGTCGTGTCGTTTCGAGTGGAGGGTGGAATAGAATGATATTTATGCATTTTTAGAATATCGATTTTAAATTTGAATACTTTGGAAAATCCTTGTCTTCTTACTATAAAAAAAATGGAATTCCACTGAACTTTCTATAAAATTTGAAATTTACTGATTTTTCCCTCTGTCATCGAATTTAAAATCTGGTACTTTCTCTAAGAATTCCTACTGAATTTCTATTGGAGCTCTATGAGAATTCTATTTAAGTTTTATTGCAATTCTATTAAAAAATTCTATTTTTTTTGCGTCAATGCCATTGAAAATTATGCAACTTTCCCCTGCATGTTTAATAGATATTTGTTTGTAGAAAAAAATCCATTGATTTTTCTAGATAATTTATTCTGTTAGGATTTCTTCCACAGAAACTATTGGGCATGAATTTTCCAAGTTTTGTTCCTGCATTTGATTAAAAGAAAAGAAGAAAAACCGAGCGGAAAAAACTTAGAAATCTTACGCCTAAGAAAATCTATAGGAACATAAAAACCTATTTACTTTCTTGCACCAAATTTTACCTTAACAAAAAGACTATGAAGTTGCATAATCTCCTATAGAATCGGCGCAAGAAACGAATAGAATTCTAATAGAACTTCCAGAGAATTCTCATAGAATTCCAATAGAAATTTAATAGAAAGCGCTAGGTTTTTCTGTTGAATTTTTTCATACGTATTATTTTGGCATACCTGTACTCAACATTTCCCTAATAAATCGTAGAATATTCTTAGAACTCGTAGGCCTATCGAAAAATGAAGAATATCCTCTCCTGTAGCGTTGATAATTAATAATAAAGGTTCGTTAACGTTTTTCAAGTGATTATTTTTCTTGATTTTGTTTGTTGTATTCGCGAGAAAAAAGAAAGTTTTGACTACGTTTCAGTGAATTGTTCTACCTTGTATTTTCAGATTGATCCCATTCGATTAGTTAATATCACGTTATTTCTGATGAGCTTGTGATTGTTCATCTGAAAAAGCATGCCATCTTCACATTTATTCGATTGTTTTTTCACTCAAATCACGATGCCATCGGACCTGTCAAATCATTATTGAGGTTAAGTATACTGGGATTGAGTAATTGGAGATGAACCTGAGGTTGAGCAGTGGCCATTCAACTAAAGCCCGGCGAAGCGTTTCGTGTAATAGTCTAACGCTGGGCTGTGAGCGCGTGACGCGGCTCAACCTCGGGTACATGTGACGCGCGTAGAGTTTATCCCAAGCTGGGGCGGAGTGGCGTATTTCTAGCTGGGATACGGGTTGCGAGGCGAGCTCGAGCGGCGTGATTTCTACCCGGGGAAGGAAAACCAGACATCAAAGGGAAAGAAAAAAGAAAAAGAAAAATTTGCTTGTGACGTATGGACCCAGTCTATACGTCGGTTATTTTATTTTAGGAAATAATATTTTCCATTTTATTTCAAGTGGATAGAAACTGAAAGAATTTCAGTTTCTTCAGACACTGACTGCCTTACCTNGCGTATTTCTAGCTGGGATACGGGTTGCGAGGCGAGCTCGAGCGGCGTGATTTCTACCCGGGGAAGGAAAACCAGACATCAAAGGGAAAGAAAAAAGAAAAAGAAAAATTTGCTTGTGACGTATGGACCCAGTCTATACGTCGGTTATTTTATTTTAGGAAATAATATTTTCCATTTTATTTCAAGTGGATAGAAACTGAAAGAATTTCAGTTTCTTGAGACACTGACTGCCTTACCTGCCAGTCTCACAGTGTTACCTGAGTCCAGTTTCCGTTCAGAAACTGTTTGACTATGTTGGAGACCGTCAATGACAGCAGCATGGCTGTCTTAGTCTAAAAACCGTGAGAATGCTTAATTTGCAGTTTTGGGTTAGCAACTAGTTGCAGCTTCAGAACTAAGGCAGATCACGGGCAGAGGTGAAACAGGATAGTCGGTTCTCCCTCTGAGAACTTTTGAACAATTTATATCATTTTAATAACGCCTTACACTGAACCCGGTTTATTACATTGTCTTGTATGACGTTAAAAGGATCATTCATTATATTATCATTTAATTATTCGAGCGGTGTTATTATTTAAAGACATTTATCCCGAGTTTATTCCCCCAATTTACGAGCAGTTAGCCGAAGCAGAGGGTCAGCTTGGCGACCCGAGGATTTTTCATCGTTGGTTGTTAGATTATTGATTAACCCATAAAAAAACCTCAAACGTCACATGCTAAAAAAACAAATACTAAAATAACAAAAATTACCTAAGAAAATTCAAACGTCGCAAGAAAAAAAAATGAAAAATAAAAATTCGCAAAAAAATATATTTAAAAAATCGAAAGTGAATGTTCAGAAAGACAAATAAATAATAAGTCTTGAAGAGAACTGAAACTTTTAATCGCCAATAACTCGAGAACAGCGGAGTAAAATTTCAAGATTTTTTGCTCATTTTCAAGATATTTTTGCAAGTTTCAAAATGAGATTTAACTCGTCAAAATTGCATCATTTGGTCAGGAGGTATTGACGATTGAATTTCTACCGCATTCTCCCCTATTGCTTAAAAAAGTAATTGAAGAAAGAATTTAATGGATTAACTTTTTACATTCATCAAAGTTAAAATTCATGGGAAAAATTATGAATATTTTTTTCAAATTCATTTAATTATTTATTTTAAATTTATTTTTCCTTGTTACAGTCGACGACTCAACTGAAGTTAATTCATGGTACTTGAAAACAAAAAGTAATCAATTATTTCTAGAATAATTTTTCAATTATAAAAACTGTAATTTTTTTTAACTTCACGTTGTGTATGAAAATTGAACTATTTCGATAAGGAGTGGACCCAACATAGAGTTTCATGAAATGTTTTCCACTGAGAAGTTTATCATCAGAAATGTGTTCCAATCTTGTCTCAATATTTTGGAGATAATTGTATATTCTGCAAAAAAATACTATTGTTTATTTTTTTTATTTAAACACGTTGTTACTGCTCTAGTGTTGAATTATCTCGGGCGAACATTGATATCGAGTGACTCCAATTTCAAATATCCAATTCTTCAGAGTGCTGCGGTAATTTATTCCCCCTCCCCCCCCGTAATTGATGAAGGGGCTTCGGTTTATTGGGAATCACTTGCATCCAATCCATCGTTCAGGGGATTTCAATCAATGGTTTTTGTTAGAATAGACGAGAGTGTTTATCGATGATACCATTGAAAAACTCGGTCAACTTTCTCTGAAAAACATTGGTTGGAAAAAATATTTTCTAAATAATTTGCATGATGCATCGATTAGATTTTTCTTTGAAATCTACACATGTTATTCTTCGAAAAGAACATCTGTCACATCCGGTTCAGGTTGCTCAAGGGAAGACCGTGGTGAAATTTCAGTCCCTACACGGAGAGAAATATTCAAGAAAAATTACGGAACATTTCACGTAATCCGCAAGCGAGAATCGTTTTCAGTGAATTTCTATAGGAATATAAGAGAATAAATCTGAAACGTTCAGTAAATTTTCAGGTCTGTCACCGAAAAAATACGAAAAAGTCACGTAATTTTTCTGGAAGTTGAAAAATCTAACAGAAACTTCAAGACTTATTATGCCTCAGAACATGAAAATTCTTGGATGTTTGAGAATTTTTACGAAAAGTTCCGGAAAAATTACGGAACGTGTTGATAAAATCTCCCCCTCACGGTGACTCATGGCTAGCCGTGAGGCGTCGGACGGAGGAGTAATTTTTACGGAACAGATCGTAGAATTTACGTGACGATTGACACTTTTTATTGAATTTTACTTCGCTCCCAGATTACGTTTCGAAACGTAATTTTTACGTCTTTTTTCTAGTAATTTTTATTGAATATTTCCCTCCGTGTAAATTTTGTGATCGCATGAATAAAAGTTATTGCCACTTATTAAGAGCCTTAAAGAATTGAAAAAAAAATAACTTCGGAGAGTCTCTAGGCGCACAAGGGTTTCAAAAGGACGAAAAACTTAAAAATAGTCCAAGTGCCAAAATTTCCAATCGATTGAGTTAAAAATTGATTCATAATGATGTGAACGAATGAAAAAGAGAATGGATTTAAGTACATTCTTCGATATATTGAAAAAATTGAATAAATTATTTAAAAAACGCTATTTAACCCGTGTTCTTCAATCGTGTTCAATGCGGTAAATTCAAAGCTGTATAAAAGAGAGTTGTGGATCTAAAGGGATTGCTATTTGAAGTTACTTGACAGAGAGGCCCTGGGATTCCTTTACTATTATTTTTCTCATCGATAGGAAATTAGAAGGTCGTGGGTAATAAATTTTTCGGATATTCGAGTCGCGATGGAAAAAATTTACACGTGTTTATCCACGTGATTGTGTACAGCGAGAACCCTCAGTTGAGCGTGACAGATTTACCAACTTGGAGGAACAAAGTATTATGTCGGGCTGACGTTGCCACTTTTTTAACGAATTAATTATCTTCCATTTCTTATTGAAATAGAATATCCCGAGTGGAAATTCCAGTCAGGTCTTGATCAAGTTTGGATCAAGTGAGATCTGACCAGTGATCAAGTATTGATCAAGTTGACGGATCCGGTCTTGATCAGACATGTTACGCCTCTGACCAATCCGGATTTGATCAGGACGAATGGATCCGAACTTGATCAAGTCAACTGTATGAAAACCGGATGACCTGTCTGTCTGTGTCAATACCAATTATCAATGATAACTAATCCAAAACAAAAAATAATTCAATTCTTTCACCGTAAGCCGCCTCTCTTAATGACTCTCTACTGTTATTACTTCTGAAAAAGGTTATTATTTTTTTACCGATGCTGGGGATCGAACCGGGGACCCTATGATTACTAATCCTATGCACTAACCACTACGCTATCACGCTATTACTATTGAGTAAGCTGTACATTGACTATATGATTTGTATCGGGGTATTCGTTGAATTTACGATTATTCCTGATCTCGCGGATGTGCGTGTGTATTCTCAGAGATAAAATATGTTCAATTAAATTTTTATTTATTTCATTAATGAATAATAATAATGATAATAACAATAACTCCAATAAATAAATAGACATTTGGTTTTTTTTGGACATTTTGATTTTTTTTCTCAAGATCATTTGCGTGTAAATTTGATACTCCTCTAATACGTATGTACGACATCATCATCCCTCCCTTCTGTACATTTGAAAAGGGCTGGCTGTTAATTAAATTGATTAATTGAATTAAATTCACTAAATTAAATTAATTTAATTTATTTCAATTACAGTATAATGATCCTTTTTAAAGTTTGAAAATAATTATTGATAATGGTTGATAAAACTTAATTTGAATATTATAATAATAGTTAATTAAATTGTCCGAAAAGCTTATTAAAATTAATGGCAGGTGGACCGGATCTGAATCTGATCATTTTCGCTTCAATTGACCCCGTTCAAATGCCGATCAAAGACATCAAATCCGAATTTGATCAAATTGGGGTCAGGCAGCCGACCTCTGCGTGAGATCATGCCTACCTGATCAGAACTTGATCTGAATTATCCTGCAGTTTTTCGGATCCGATCTACTGGATCAAAACTTGGTCAGGTTCTCATCAGGCATCATCTGATCATGTCTACCTGATCAGAACTTGATCTGAACCCGCCTTTAGTTTTCCAGATCCGATCTGCTGGATCAGAACTTGGTCAGGTTCTCATCAGCCATCATCTGATCATGTCTACCTGATCAGAACTTGATCCGAATCCGCCTGTAGTTTTTCGAATCCGATTTGCTAGATCAGAACTTGGTCAGGTTCTCATCAGGCATCATCTGATCATGTCTACCTGATCAGAACTTGATCCGAACCCGCTTGTAGTTTTTCGGATCCGATCTACTAGATCAGAACTTGGTCAACTTCTCATCAGGAATCACCGGATCAGTCGAACCTTACAAAAACCTGATCAAGTTCTGATCATGCTTCAGATTGGCCTGAAGCAATTTCCACTCGGGATGAAAATGTTGTGGTGCATGCAGAATGTAGGAAAGAATGCAGAATGTAGAAAATTGAATAGTGGTAAAAAATTGACCATAGCGCACTTCAAATGTGATATAAATATTGAATTGAAGGGGACCGAATTTTTTTGTTCAGAGATTGTTTTTTTGCAGGAATACAGTAGATTCTCCTCCGCCTCACTTCCTATATTCAACTATCGTTAATACAAAATCCAGGAAAATCCAGGAAGTTTCACAGTGGTTCCCCCTTCAATCGAAATATAATTTATCAGTAACGTTAGCGAGAAGTGATGAACTCTGTAATTGATGCCTCCCTAACGATAAATTGAAACTCATTTTTTAAAAAATTGGGAAACCATGGAAACTTTCAGATAAATAATAAACAAACTGATTCCATATTCCGACATTGCCTCGAATAAATCGATTGTTTGTACTGAAAATATATATCTTTTTCCACATTGCAGAAAATATTATGTCTTACACGAATATTCTATTGAGAATGGCCTAATTGTAAACTCGGATAAAAGTAAAGTGATGGTTTTTAGAGAGGGAGGAAACCTAGGTTCTAATTTAAGGTTCATTTATGCTGGTAGTGACCTGGAGGGCGAATTTCCTTATATGTCCCCAAATGTACTTACTACACGGAGAGAAAAGTCGGGGCAAAATTCTAGTGCTCGGCATCAGAAACGAGGCACAAACTGCCGAACTCCCATATTTTAATCGAAATAAGAATAAAAATTCTAGATCAGCACGGACATTTTGCTGTAAGTTAATCAATTTTTGCAAAGAAGCACGTGAAAAATTCTAGAGCTGGCACTACAAAATTTCCCGGTGTGTCAATTTTGTGGGGATTCCGTAGAAAATTGTGGGAAAAACTTCATTAATTCTTGGTAACATTAGAAATTTTATTGGCGATGCCGAAAGTGTTTCCAGCGCTATACCCTGTGACGAACCTTTTGGCTCAAGAATTTGTTTAAATTTTCCTTTGTGCTCCGGTGCTTCAGTTGCCAGGGTTTAAATGAAGGCAATTAATTTAAAACGGCGTTCGTCCAGTAAATTATCTCTCAACTTCAAATTGTCCCAGTTCTCTCGTTTTACCAGCTTTTTTCCAATTTATTACCAGATTTTCCAGACTTATCAGATTTTTACCAGATTTACCAGATTTTTATCCAGATTTCCCAAATACCAGATTTTCACGAATTTTGAATCGAGTGTTCAGTTTTCCGTCAATTTCGCGATAAAGTGTCAGCCCCCCAGAGACCAGAAAAGTTTGATTACCAAAATTTGGACTGAACGTTAACGCTATTCGACCCACACTAAACACAACGATTCCCCAGAATAATCCCACGAGATCTTCTCGAGAATTATTTTACCCGACAGTTAAATGAATCTAAACTTCTATTTAAACATGAAAACGAATCTCTTAGTTTAGGCCAATTCATGTCGCCTTGAGGTCATCATAGAGATTATAGTTTTCATCACAATTTTTATTAATAAACAAATAGCCAGTACATTTCGTAATTCAAAAATTACATAGAAAGCAAATAATATTATCATAGTACATAAAATCTTTCCCTTTTTGTTCAACTTGAAATTATTCTCATCCATTTCAATCAAATTAATTAAATCAACCAATTAACACATCAATTATATTTTCTAAAATTCTAACCTTTATTCGCGCCACTCGTTCAGTCCGTGAATCGCACTCCTCTGGATCGTCCGTCAGTAAAACGAGTTCACGACCGTCGGTACAATAGAATATCCACCGATTTTCCCAATTTCAAGATGGCTGAGTCGGCGAACGAGTGACATCGCTCCCCTCAGTACTTCGCGAATAATAATTACCACCCCAAAAGAATATTTCCCCCTCGCGAACGTTCCACCCCGCGTGGCTCTACCACGACAGTTTTATCCGTCGCTGTCAAGGACTCGACCACAGCTCGCTTTCAGTCAAAGACTAATTAAGCTGGCTGCTGACAAAAACTAATATGGCTCGACCACAGCACACAAGTAGCAAAAATGCTAATTTAATAGCTGCTGACAATTTGGCTCTACCACAGCTCGCGATAGTCAGAGATTAGTGTCGCTGGCTGCTGTCAATGGCTCGACCACAGCTCGCTAGTAACTAATAGTACATTAGAGTACAAGGGCACAAATTTCGTTTTCAACGAATGTGTAGTTTACAGGCCGAGCCGAAGGCGAGGTCTGTACACACATTCGTTGAAACATTCGTTCACTACCTGATTCTGGGGTAAATCAGCATTTGATTTCACCTTGCCCCATTGCTGTTTCAAGTCTGTATAGCTCAACATCTCCAATCTGTCAACTCGAATCCTAGATAAATCCAATATTTAAACTGCAGATTGCGTATACTCAAATATGACTGATGATCACATGTACATATATTGAAGTAGATAAAACGATCAAAAACAAAAAAAAACACATGACTTTCCTTACCGATAAATATACAGAAGTGTCGCAAAAATGTGTTTACATTTTTCACCCAAGCCAGCTGGACAAGTACATTTGCTAATTATTTTCCTTAAACAGAATTTTTATAAATGATATTGAGAATCAAGGGATGGTGGAGAAATAATAACAACGTTGATCAAATTGCCATAAGTGCGACGTTTCGCTAATTATTTTAGCTTCATCAGGCTCTGGAAAGACATAATATAAACAAAATCATTGAAAAACCACATATAAACAAACCTCAACTCCCAACGTTGTTTACATGTGGTTTTTCAATGATTTTGTTTATATTATGTCTTTCCAGAGCCTGATGAAGCTAAAATAATTAGCGCAACATCGCACTTATGGCAATTTGATCAACGTTGTTATTATTTCTCCACCATCCCTTGATTCTCAATATCAATTATCAACATTATGGAGATGAACAGTTTCATAGAATTTTTATAGTTATTTCGTGGTAATTATTCCAATGTGACGATTGACGACAAACTGACACAACTTCTACGTAATTCTGTTTATAACTTTTGACACCACAGGTGAGGATGTGTTCAGCTAATAATACCTCCTCTCCTGCTTGAATTGGTCTCCTAGTATCTACTAGTAAGTCTCCAATATCACAAAATGTCAAATTCAACTTTGGATTGATATTCATATTTACAAAAGTCAGAGGGAGGCAAAGATCTTAATTTCGTATAACCATACATTCCGGCGCCTAACCACCTGGTAGGCTTCGCCATAGGCTAGTTATAGAAACCCTCAGTAGAGGGCGAAAATCGCTTTTGGCATCGCCAATTGTGCAGTTGGAGAATTTTTCTAGTGCTAGCACTAGAATTTTTGCCATTCTTCCTATCCTCGTACGTGTCCGCGCGACATCGGCAACGTTCGGCTCGCCGAAGTGAGTCGAACAGCTGCACTCGGGAGTCCCGAGTGGAGACTTACAAATGACGTCGGGTAACGTTAGCGCGTGTTCTGTAGAATTATTATTATTATTATTATTATTTATTTACTGCTTAACAAGATACAACAATCTTATAGCAGAATTATGTGTTAATGTTCTGCAGAATTATGTGATAATCAGGGATTATTGGGCTTATTTTTCTCTGAAAGTGTGATTAACCGTATCAAATTTGTGGGAAAAAAAAAGTGTGAAACAACCGGTCGTGGAAATTGTTGAAAATTACTGACATTATTCACTGATGACGTTTTAAGATAATGTAATTCCCTGTAATCGTGGAACAAATGCAATAAAAAAATCTATAAAAATAATTCGTTGGCTTAAGGTGCAATTTTGTTGATACTGTAGTACATTAATTTAAATAACGTTGATGTTATTAATGAATAATGAAGGGAAAAAAAACAAAAATTGTGGCCGGGGAAAATTTTTTGTCTGTCGAGTAATTTTTCGTTTGCCGATAAAGAAGATTTCGTGATGAAACGAAAAATTTTCTAGTGCCGAAGGGGAAATTTTCATGTGCTAGCACATTGCGCCTCAATTCTAGTACAGCACTAGAATTTTTCCCGGAATTTCCCCCTCAAAAATTCTCTGACTTTTCTCTCCGTGTATTGTAGCTCGTCCTTGGGTGCTTAGTTGCTCAAAATGCTATCAGGAAAGCTAAACAAGCAAACGACTCGGTTTTGGCTCTCCTGACTACCAGGAAATATGATTCATGGCAGTGTTTGATTAAACTGTTCGAAGCTATCTCGAAACCAACTCTCTTATATGCCAGCCCTGTTTGGGCTCTTGATTATTTCAATTTGATTGAGACGGTTCCGACTGCCTTTTTTAAAAGATTGCTTTATTTGCGTAAATGAACTTCGCACGTAAGCTGGGCTTAAGGATAATCGGGTGAGGAGGAAATGTAGGAGGTGAAGCGGAGGGATTTCTATTGTTTTCCTGCAGAAAACCAATCGCTGAACAAAAAAATTTTTCCCATTCGGATTCAAAATTCAGGCAATATTAGGGAGTATCTCTGATTAAAAATTATTTTTGGAGCTAATCAAATTTATTTGTATCGGTTCCACGTATTGAATAGTTTTCAGATTGTTTTTTTTTTAATAAATGAAAAAATATTAATCCATGCGAAAAAGTGGCAACATCGTCGGTAGTGTTTTTTTTTTACCAGGAGCTGGTACCACTGGCTCGAGGGAGCTCCAATCACAACGCCTCATCGCTCTCTCTCAAGAGACGTTTGAATTGACCGCCCTACCCCCACCCGATCGGTACTTGAGACGTTGCTGCTCGTTTGGGCTGCGTGCGCAGAAATTTCATTTATCAGTACTTTTTTCGCTATTATTAATAAACAATGCTCCTAGGCGACAATATTTTTCACTCAAAAAATCATTGATCACATGTTCTAAATGTGTCTAAAGTTTCATGACTTTGGCTGCTTTTTTTCCTTGGGTTTTGCAGTTTTTTTATGTGATTTCCATAAGATCACGGGTTAAATGACCACTTTTTCAAAAATTCATAATAAATTAACCTTGTTCCCCAGCAGTCTGAAACTTTGCACACGCCTTTTCCATCATTTAAAGAATACGTAAAAAATAAAAGAGAAAAATGGCTGCTTTTTTTCTAACCCTCCGGGCTCGCCCGATTATCCTTAATTAACTAGAGTTGAGCACGGTGTCTTGAGAATTACTATTAACTACATCATTAAAGTCTCAAAAATATCTGACAAGAGGGTTCTTAAAATTTGTTTTTCGCAATGGATGCACTATGCGTTCAATCCCAATCGGCTGAGAGATCCTTGTAAATTCAGAAAATTTAACTGGGCAATCCCGAGTAAAAAAAATTTCGTCTTTCGAAGATCTTTGGAACTATCTTTCAGAAGACATCTTTGAAGATTATGTCAAAGATCTTTTCGGTGACGCAGAAAGATTATTCAGAAGATAGAAATTTATCTTCAAAGATTCTTCCAAAGATAATGCGAAAGATCTTTAGATGGCAAAAGTTGTCTTCGAAATTTGTCTTCAAAATTTGTCTTCGACATTCATCTTCAAAAGTTATCTTCAAAATTTGTCTTTGAAATGTGTCTTCGAAGTTTGTCTGCAAAATTTGGGCCGCACGCGATTTGAGCCTTACTTTGGGAAACCTTATTTTTGGGCCTTATTTTAGGGACCTCATATTTGGGGGCCTTACTGGGGGGCTTATTTTGGGGGGCCTTACTGTGCGGGGGCTTATTTTACGGCCTTACTTTAGAAAACCTTATTTTTGGGACTTGTTTTTATTTGAGATTCATTTTGGGCCTAATTTTGGGGTCTTATTTTTGGGCCTCATTTTGAGCCTTATTTTTTATTTGGGCCTTATTGGGAGGGGCTTATTTTGGAGCCTCAATCTGGAGGCCTTATTTTTTATTTGGGTCTTATTTTGGCTGGCTCATTTTAGGCCTGATTATGCCAGATTAGGCCTTATTTTGGGGCCTATCTTTGACGGAATCGTTTTTTATTTGCTCTTTTTTTGGCGGCCTCATTTTTGGGCTTTACTTCCCGGGGCCTCATTTCGGGGACCTGATTTTCATGCTGCATCTCACGCGTATTTCATCACGGAGCACGAGATACGAGACACAAGCCACAAGTCGCGCGTCACGAAAGACGCGCCATGAAACACGGGACATGAGTCACAAGACACGAGCCACAAACCCTGAGAGACAAGAGGTACGCGTCACTTTGTAAGTTTGTCTGCAAAATCTGGACCGCACGCGTTTTCAGCCTTTTAACACCGTATATGGGGGCCTTATTTTCGGGAACCTTATTTTTGATGGCCTCATTTTTGTTATTATTAAGGGCCTATTTTTATATTTGGGCCTTATTCTGGCTGCATGATTTTGGGTCTAATTGTGGCTAATTTTTTACCTGGGTATTTTCAGGTTTCATTTTGGGCCCTATTTTGGAAACCATTTGAGACCTCATTTCAGTGATCTTAGATCCCATTTCACTGATTCTTCTTGAGTCATTATTTGGGCCTTATTTTGGGACCTCACTTTGGAAGACTTATTTTTGAGGCCTTACTTTCAAGGGCCTCATTTCGGGAATGTCATTTTGGGGCCTTAATTTCAATTTGGACCTGATTGTACCTGATTTTTAACCCTCCATCACTCACACAACGGCACAAGCGTCGCTCTGTTTCGATTTTTTTTACGCTAAAACCGTGTTGAGAAAAAAATCTGAAAAAAATGGAATTCCCACTTTCCACCATGTCAAATATTTAGGCAATCCTTGCACCGATCAAAAATTGAAATTGATGAATTAAAACTGATGACGTTCGGCAAACCCTGAAACCGAACTTGGAATACACTTCACTGCTCTCCGAATTTTCGCCTGGAGAGAACTGCAAATGGCAAAAATCGTTGTAATTTTTCATGCGGAATGTCGCGCGTATTTTATCACAGAAGACGAGACACGAGACACAAGCAATAAGTCACGCGTCACGTGAGGTAATTTGACCAGAGCCACGACTCACGAGACACAAAACACAAGACACGAGCCACTAATTCCGAACTCCGTACAAATCTCCAGACACAGCACACGTGTCACGAGAAACGAGACACGAGACATGAGCTGTCAGTTGTGAGATCCTTTACTCCGTACAAGTTTCCTAATACGACACAGAACACAAGATACAGATCACGAGTCACGAAACACCAGCCCAGAGTCGCTCGTTCCGAGATCCTCCACTTCGCACGGATCCCCAGAAATGACACACGAGGCACAATTCGCTAGTTCCGAGATCCTTCACGGCGTGCAAATCTACACATACGAGAGATGATACGCGAGTCACGGAACATGAGCCACAAGTCGCTAGTCCCGAATACTTTAACTCGGTACGTATTTCCAGATACGAGATACGAGTCACGAGATACAAGTCATGAGACACGTACCACGAGGCCAAAGCCCGGGGATCATTCGTACCATAAAGATTTTTATCCACGAGACATGAGTCACGAGACATGAGACATGGAACACGAGTCATGAGCCACCAGACACGAGACGCGAGGCACGAGGCCTAAGCCCAGCGATCCTTCGTACCATAAATATTTCGATCCACGAATCACAAGACCCGAGACACGAGTCACGAGACACGAGGCACGAGTCCCAAGCTCGAGGATCCTTCGTATCATAAAGCAACCTATAGACGAGGCATGAGTCACGAGACACCAGTCACGAGGCACGAGACACGAGGCACGAAACACGAGGCACGAGACACGAGACAGGAGGTCCAAGCTTCGGGATCCTTCGTACCATAAAGATTCCGAACCACGAGACACGAGTCATGAGACATGAGATACGAAACACGAATCACGAGCCCCCAGACACGAGACACGAGACATGAGGTCCAAGCCCAGGGATCCTTTGTATTATGAAGATTTCTATCCACGAGACACGAATCACGGGTCACGAGTCACGAGACACGAGGCACGAGGCCTGAGCTCGGGAATCCTTTGTACTATAAAGGTTTATATCCACGAGTCACGAGACCCGAGACACGAGTCGCAATAAGATACTACTTCGTACTATGAAGATTTCTATCCAAGAGACACGATCCACGAGTCACGAGACACGAGTCATGAGTCACAAGACACGAAACACGAGACACGAAACACGAGACACGAGACACGAAACTAAAGCCCGGGGATCCTTCGTACCATAAAGATTTCTATCCACGAGACACGGGTTACCAGTCACGAGACCCGAGACACGAGACACGAGACATGAGGCATGAGACACGAGACACGAGACACAAAGCACGAGGTACGAGGTCCCAGCCTGGGGATCTTTCGTACCATAAACATTTCTATTATCTATACATTTCATTTCACGAGTCACGAGACACGAGACACGAGGCACGAGGCCTGAGCCCGGGGATTTTCCGTACCATAAAGATTCCTTACCACGAGACACGAACGACGAGTCACGAGACGCGAACTATGAGTTACGAGTCACGAAACACGAGACACGAGGCACGAGGCCCAAGCCCAGGGATCCTTCATACCATAAAGATTCCTATCTAAGAGACACGAGTCACGGGACACGAGACACGAGGCACGAAGCCCAAGCCTGGGGATCCTTCGTACCATAAAGATTCTTACGACTGAGATACGAGTCACGAGTCACGAGACATAAGACATGAGACACGAGTCACGAGACATAAGACATGAGACACGAGTCACGACTCACCAGACATGAGGTCCAGGCCCGGGGATCCTTCGTACCATCAAGATTCTGTCCACGAGACACGAATCACGAGTCACGCGTCACGACTCACGGGGCACGAGGCCCAATCCCGGGGATCCTTCATACCATAAAGATTTCTT
>NW_021680372.1:1107794-1117518 GCF_001412515.2 Diachasma alloeum | reverse complement strand
CACGAGTCACGAGACATAAGACATGAGACACGAGTCACGACTCACCAGACACGAGGTCCAGGCCCGGGGATCCTTCGTACCATCAAGATTCTGTCCACGAGACACGAATCACGAGTCACGCGTCACGACTCACGGGGCACGAGGCCCAATCCCGGGGATCCTTCATACCATAAAGATTTCTTTCCACGAGTTACGAGTCACGAGATACGAGACACGAGACACGGCGTGGGTGCGAATAACCACAGCGTACATATTTCTGACAATCTGATGTGGTGGAAAGGGAGCTATTCTGGGGAATGTAATTGAAATTTAGCACAATATTAGCGTCTTTGTCAACGTCTTGCTTTACAAATCACTCATCCTCTCAGCTCGGGAGTAGTGGGAGATCTGCCTGAGTATTAATCTTATAAGAGATCTTATAAGAGACGGACAGTGGCACACTTACGTGTCACTACAAAATCGTGAAGAGTGGTTGCTATGAGAGGAACCATGCCTTGATCCAGCGTCGAGAGATTTAATTCTTAACAGCTGAAATATTTGGTCTTCATTAGTGTCGACCTTCTGAATTTTGAGCTTCTGGATTCGATAGCGTTGGGCTAGTCCACGAGACTCTTTTAGCGGGATATGAATTTTCCGTTCAGTAATTCGAACATTTTTTTTGGGCCATATCAGTTGAGGACCTAAACTGGACCAATCCCTAAGCCTCATTCTTACTTTTGAGTCTGGACCGTTCGTTCGTTTACAAGCGAGTCGTATGTAATCCATAAGCGCACTATGGGTCGCATATGATTCGTTTGTGAACGGATGAGTAATGCAGTCATTTGTGTGAGGCTAAAAAAAATGAAATGTGCTATATTTAATACGCTTAAGAGTGGAAACTGAGGCCCTTACATACACCATGAAAAAGAGTGGTTTGTGAAGTGACGTAAATTGCAAGTGACGATTCAAGGGATACGTTTCCATCCTACCTTATTTTTAGCTTACCGATAGGACAAGTTATTGTAATCAAACTGAAAAAAAAACGAGTTTTCAGCCAATGTTGACATTTCAAGGTCTCTAGATTAATTTCCATTCATTTCCAGAAACACGTGTGTGTGTGGTTTTTTTACGTTCGGGGGCTCATACACCAAAAAAATGTTTTTTACGCACGTTGTGCCCGGGTGGGTCAGGTCTAGATGCTAGTAACCACGAGCGACCATGGTTGATGAGACATGGTTTGTATTAGGTCGGCGAATTTGCAACCCATACATACTAAAAAGAAGACCATGTAAGTGGTATTTCCCCGGATCACACTAATTTCCGTAACCCCCACAACTTCACAACCACTAGTTCATATGTTTACTTTAGGTAACCTTTTATAAGGATCAAAATCACGAATGTTAGCCGAATGTTAACCAATACCCTTTGTTTTTAAATTCAGTATCTGGCATTTACAACAATTGGCTGTACTATTGCATTCTCGATATGATATTTTATAAAGATTCAATCTCAACCCCAGAGACGTGGTAGAGGTATGACGTTATCTATACGTTATATACAAAGGGTTTTATATTATAAGAATACAGGACTGGAGTTATGGACTTCAACATGAATCCAAGTGGGCTGCGGACTATGAGTGGTCTGTGAGTCGAAGCAGTACATGATTCTTCCTTTAAGGCTGAATCATTCATTCGCCAACGAGCGTATCGTATGTGTCCTGTAAGCACACTATGGGTCACGAAGACTGGTTTTGAATCATCCTATTCAATCACAGACTGCTTGTTGAATCACAATAAAAAATTCTATAGTCTAGTGGTCTTGTCAAATATTGATCAAGTCTTCTCAAATATTTATCCTACCTTGGACGAGATTCACTCATGAAGTAACATTGAATGGAATTGGAGTGCGGCGCGAGTATCATTTCAACCGTTTGTGTTCTTCTCAAACGTTAATTTTGCCCAGGTTCAGTTGGAATTTGCAATAATTTCTAAAATTGAAAAACATTGGAGAAGAGATTGAGTGAAACGTCGGGAAAAACTGCTGATAATCGAACAAACTTGTTGCCAGCTACTGATAAATCAATATTTTCGCTCCGAAAAATTGCAAGTTATTTCCGTCGGGAACTGATGATCCTGATGACTACTTGATGATCTTGATGGAAACTTTTCGTACCACAGATACGAGTGAATATGATATTGTGCAGGGAGGAAAGTGGGACGTCCCTATCTGCGTGTGGATTGCCACTTGGGCGGTGAACACGCGGCTTGCAACGTCCTATTTCCCTTCCTATTTAGTAGTCTCCAAACGATATTTTATGTCACGAATATACGGTAAAGTGTGAGTTTTCTTCATAAAAAACGTAGTTTCAACGGAACTGCAAGAGGGGAAATATGTGAATGCTTGTGATTGGGATTAGGAAGTTGAAATTTTCAGTTTTATTTACCAAAAGGATTATGAGCACTGGATTTGAGTGCTGAGCGCTCAAAGAAATGTACAGCAGAGCACTCAGCATACGGCTGACCCACATTGCAGAAAGCAAACTGGAGTCACAGAGAGCGAACTGGAGATACATATCGAGGGATCTTGAGTCGCCTAAGGCAAACTGAGATTGCTTTACTCTTTATCGAGAGTCGCTCAAAGTAGACGGAAATTGTTCAAAGCTGACTGTTCTCACAATGGAGCCTAGAGTCGCTTAAAGCAGACTAGAGTCCCCTAAAACAGTCTAGAGTCGCCTAAAGCAGACTAGAATCGCCTAAAGCAGACTAGAGTCACGGAAAGCAAGACAGTGTCAGTTAAAACAGTCAGGAGTCGTCTAAAGCGGACTGGAATCGCGTAAACTAGACTTGGTGAGACTCAAATGATCGTTTTTGAAGTCTATAAGGTGTGCAATACTGCACTGGGCGACATATGTTCTCTTTTGTAGGACTGCATCACAGACTTTTGCAACTTTTCATTTGTACGTTCATAGAGTGATAGGCTTAGCAGCGTAAACTGACTCAGAGCCTGGAAACTTGATGAGGAAATATGATGCCTTGAGCTGTGACACCTGAGCAACGTATGGTGCAATACGAGAGGGAGTTTGCAGCTTATGGATGAAATTTACAATCATTTCATCATCAATCCCTGGCTTCTGAATTTTGAACGGATACGACGTTTCACACTTGTTTATGACGACTAAAGTTTTGGCATCATTCTTGCAGACATCACAAAGACTGTCATGGCACGAGCAGTTCGAAATTCGTAAGAATGTTTCGATGTACCCAATACGTCTGATGCCTTCTTCAATAAATTCCGCGCAAGTAGAGTTGGTTTTAACTCCTCGGGAATAAGACTTCGCCATATAAACAATTCCCACCTGTAAAAGTCGACCCAATTCGTAAACTGATGTACCATCAATCCCAGCTACCTCCAATGCTTCACGAATCCAAGCGGGAACGCTCGTCATTCTCTTGGGTTTCCCCATGATAGATGTTCCATTCGTAACACGTGATAATTTGGATCGATGGGTACTCTTCTTTTCTATCTTGTCGCAAAACTTGGAAGGATCACTATCTGGTTCCAAGTATTTTGCTTTTAAGGAAGCCAATTGTGCTTGGTAAGAAAAGGTTCTGCATATTTGTACTTGTGGATCCTTCTTGGTATGTGACGACTTCTTCAATATTCCGTTCATATTTTCGAAGGGAAAGCATGAAGTTATGCTCAAGGGTCCGAAATTACTCACAATGCGCCATAGGTGTGGTAATCCATGGAAATTGATGATCATGAATCTAGATGTATATAAATGTTCAAAATCATATACATAACCATCAATTAAATATTGGCCTTGTTCGAGATCCAGTGGAGAGATGACATCTTTGTAAAAAAGATACAATCCAAAAATCAATTGCTGATGATGACCGAAGTATTCGTCTGACATGATGCCATCCAGAATTGGCAAAGAATAGATCAGAAGCCACGTAATAAGCTCTGAAGCTTTCCAGTCTGCAAGTTCTGTAATTGATCTTGGCATTCGTTTCACAAAGGAAGGTGGTGTTATGGAGCACAGACGATCATTGACGGTTTTGATATGCTGAAAAAGAGATGCTGCGTGATGTTTGAAATCTTTGTCAAACCACACAGTGAGAAGCATTTTGGCAATGCCCGAAATCATGTGCATTGAGTCGAGCACTGTGGATTCGATGTAATCTTTGGTAAACACTGCCAAAGCTGATATTCCCTTAACACCGTAAATCGATACACCTCGGACAGTCGCTTCTCTTGCATATCGTTTCGTTTATTGCAGGTCCCTCTCCTGGAAATCTTTCACTTGTGTGTACACTCTGTAATTTCCTATTTTTCGGATTCGTGCCATACACTTGTGACATCCAAATGTGGCGTTGAAATTGGACATATTCAGGAATATTGCACTTGCCGGTAAATCGCAAGTGCCGCATGTTATTAAGCCTTTAATTTTGAGTTTATCACCAAGATCATGAACGAAAACCGAAATTCCATTAAAAACATTGGTCATGATCGTCTTCAAATGATCCATGAAAGTGTTCCCTTTCGGTTTACCTGGACCGAACCATATTCCTGCCAAAATGATGTTTTCTGGTTTGTTTCGTTCTGAACGTGGCAGCTCGTTGATCTTTAAGAAGAATGGCCAGATATCGAATTTGGAGGATTTGAACAAGTCCACACCATCTGAATTCCACATGAACGATATATTTGCTTGCGAATTCAAGTCAACCCCTTCTTCATCACCACAATAGCTCTTATAATCTGCCCCGTCGTAGATATCCTCCAAATCCTCTGGATTTTCTTTCGTTCGATTGAAATGATGGGATAGTTTGTTGAAAAAACCAGGACGATTGTACAGTTCTTCCAACTGAACCATTATCGGAAATTCAATGAAAAAGCAAGTTTGAGCTTCCGGACATGTACTGCATTTTAAATCTACATCTGGTAATGGCTCCCTGCATTCTGCACAATAATAGTGCTTCTTGAGTATGTTGATAGGATTTTTGAGCCACTTTTTCAAGAAGTATAGAGATTTGACGCATGAGTTTTCGGCGGGGAGAAGTGCAGCAATCATACGATTCCATGGGGGCAAAATGGGTTTTTCGTGAACTAATACGATTTCATTGGGGCAAAACGGGGATTTGATGACCTCATTCGATTTCTTAGGTGTAAAATGGATATTTGCTGACCTCATTTGATTTCTTAGAGGTAAAATGGGTCTTTGCTGTTTTCCTACGATTTTATGGGATAAAATGAGTTTTTCGTGTACTCCTACGATTTCGTGCGGGCAAAATGCGTATTCTGTGACCTTTTACTATGTCATTGACGCAAAATCGGTTTTTCTTGAACTCATATGAATTCATTGGGGCAAAACGGCTAGTGTGACCTCATACGATTTCATGGAGGCAAAATGTGTATTGACAGTTATATATGGATCGATTCAGAACCGAATTCTGAGTCGATATGTACCTATAAACTTTCACCCCATTTTTCCACCCCCACCAACCCCTTTCCAAGATGGCGGACGCTGTCATAAAAAAAGTCGCTACAGATATATATAGATCGACTCAGAATTCGATTCTGAATCGATTTATATATTCCTGTAGAGACTTATTTTTTATGACCGCGTCCGCCATCTTGGAAAGGAGTTAAAAGGTGGAAAAATGGGGTAAAAATTCATAGGTAGAGATCGACTGAGAATTATATTCTCAATCGATTAATATATACCAGTAGAGGCTTTTTTTTCATGACCGCATCCGCCATGTTGGAAAGGGTTGGGGGGGGGGGAATGGGATCAAAATTCATAGGTATAGATGGGCTCAAAATTCGATTCTCAATCAATTAATCGATACATGTCGAGACCCTCCTTTATTACCGCGTCCGCCATCTTGGAAAGGGGATAATGGGGGGAGGGGGGAATGGGGACAAAATTTATAGGTACAGATCGACTGAGAATTCGATTCTTAATCGATTAATATATACCTGTAGAGGCTTTTTTTCATGACCGTGTCCGCCATTTTGAAAAGGGGTTGGTGGGGGTGGAAAAATGGTATCAAAATTTATAGGTACAGGTCGACTCAGAATTCGATTCTGAACCGATCTATCGACTCAGAATCGAATCTAGATTATCTACATATATATATATACCTGTAGAGACTTTTTTTTATGACTGCGTTTGCCATCTTGCCAAGGGGTTGGTGGTTGTGGTAAAATGGGGTCAAAATTTATAGGTACAGGTCGGCTCAGAATTCGATTCTGGATCGATCTATAGATACCTGCAGAGACTTTTTGTGATATGACCGTGTCCGCCATCTTGGAAAGGGGTTGGACGGGTGGAAAAATTCGGTTAACGAAAAACCCCTTTTGCCCCCATAAAATCGTATGAGGTCAGAAAATACCCATTTTACCCCCACGAAATCGTAGGAGTACAAGAAAAACCCATTTTGTCCCCATGAAATCGTAGGAGTATAGGAAAGGCCCATTTTACCCCTAAGAAATCGAATGAGGCAGCAAATACCCGTTTTGCCCGCATGAAATCGTATGAGTTCACGAGAAACCCATTTTACCCCCATGAAATCGTATGAGTTCAGAAAATACCCATTCGACCCCCATGAACTCATCAGAGTACACGACAAATCCATTTTGTCCCCATGAAATCGTAAGAGTACAGGAAAGACCCATTTTGCCCCCATGAAATCGTATGAGCTCAGAATATACCCATTTTACCCCCATGAAATCGTATGAGTTCAGAAAATACCCATTCTACCCCCATGAACTCGTCGGAGTATACGACAAATCCGTTTTGCCCCCATGAAATCGTAGGAGTACAGGAAAGACCCATTTTACCCGTAAGAAATCGAATGAGGTCAGCAAATACCCGTTTTGCCCCAATGGAATTGTATTAGTTAACGAAAAACCCCTTTTGCCCCCATAAAATCGTATGAGGTCAGAAAATATCCATTTTACCCCCCTGAAATCGTAGGAGTACAGGAAAAACCCATTAAGCCCCATCAAATCGTAGGAGTACCGGAAAGACCCATTTTACTCCTAAGAAATCGAAGGAGGTTAGCAAATACCCATTTTGCCTCGACGAAATCGTATGAGTTCACGAAAAGCCCATTTAGCCCCTACGAAATCGTATAAGGCCACAGAATACCCATTTTGCCCCTACGAAATCGTCTAAGGGCCACAGAAATCCCATTTTGCGCCAATGAAATAGTGTTAGTTCACGAAAAACCCGTTTTGCTCCCATCAATTCGTAAAAGTTCACAGAATACCCATTTTGCCCCCATGAAATCGTATGAGGTCAGAAAATACCCATTTTACCCCCATGAACTCATCGTAGTACACGACAAATCCATTTTGCCCCATGAAATCATAGGAGTACAGCAATGATCCATTTTCCCCCTAAGAAATCGTATAATTCAATGTTCTTGAGATTTCTCCCTAGTTATTTTCAACTAATGATTATCTTCAATTTGTCTAGACAATTCCATCTTCAAAACCCTTCTTTACCCCGAAGAGCAATACATCGTGGCGTCCCTACCAGATGGCGCCCGCTTCGCATTTTCATTTGACAATTTCGCCGTTTGACAATTTGTCCTTACGTCTTCAATATAAATTATCTATAATACTAACCTCGTTTCGTAAAGTTATCTGCAGAAAAATGCAAACTGCAAACTCTCATTTCTTGGTCATGAGGCCTGTCGATTTTCAATACCTCTATCCACTTGTTCCGCAAGGCCGCATCAGATGGTAATTGTGAAAGCTCAAATTTGATTTATCTTTAATTTTGCAGTTTGGCACACAGCAGACTCTTCGATCATTTTTTTTTATAAACATTTATAGTCATTTTTATGAGTAAAATGAAGTTCACTTTGTTTTGATGTGAAGTTGGTTACAAACTAGGACGTGACGTTGGCTATTTCGCCTTAGAGTAGTTTCGAATCAGTCCGTTTTTCTGGGTATAGCGCTGGAAACACTTTTGGCATCGCCAATTGAGACCATTGGCAGTGGCGGTGGCGCATCTCAGTGGATTGTACGATTCACCGAGTTTTCATGTAAGCGACAGTTATAATGGCTCACTTCATGTTGTATTCCTACGAATGTTTTGTGGGTTACCCATCTAGAAACTGTATGAATTTACGGACCAAGGAATGGTAAGTCTCACTTACCATACCTATACCTCGTTTTACAGATCTGGTATGCTAAACGCCATTTACCCCCTCTCAACACAGCCCCCGTAAGCGCCACTTATCGGGCCTCAGTGACGAAAAATCCATTTATCTTTTTTTCTTATTGAAAATTTTCATTGAAAATAAAATGCATTCATAAGCTGCAGGGAAATTAATAGAAAGTTCAATATCAATCCAATACAATTTTCTAGCGAATTCTCCGAATTTCTTCGAACTATTGATCTACTTTGAAAAGATCTCTCGTCTTTCTCCCAAAAAATTTACACAATGAGTTGAGTCAACCGTTCGTTCCACCACCCATCACGTTCCACCTTTGCTGAAAATTCCATTTTGCATAATAACATTCTTTCTAACTATTCATATATTTACGAGTTACTAGAAGAAACGAAACAAAACGTCCTTACATTTTATCACTTCTGATTAAAAGAAGCGAGATAATTACGATGATTAATATGGCTAGAAAACTTACATTAGTGATCAAAAGAAACTGCAAAAATAGGTGTCAAGCAAGCCACCTATTCTTACAATACTCATCTATCAATTTATTTCAGACTTTCCTCCCTCGGTTCTAATATTTTTCCATGAACTTTTCTCTTTCAATAAAAAAGGTTCAATCTTGAAAATGGATCATTTTTTGAGTTCTTTCTAAGTTTTTATGAGGAAATTAATTGAATTTTCTCTCTATTCCGAACTTCCAAAACGCTTGATCGAATGTAGCTCTTCATTCTTTTGTTCCATTCCGATTTGAAGTTGGTGGAAACATTGCCATTTGAAAGGACTTGGAGAAAATATCTATAACTGAAGGAAAACTAATTACATTGATACTGATTCTACAGATTTGGGAATAAAAAATGTATTAGGTTTGTGTATTTGATATTTCTATCTTCTTTTCTTCCGAAAATACTAAAACTTGTTTGAATTTTCAAGATTCTGTAATGACTGATAATGTTGGAGATCCGGAATGGTCGGTGGTCCTCTGGAAAAGTAAACAGATAAGCGTGATACCGACGAAGGACATTCGACCTGATAAACTAGGGAAGTTGACAGCGAAGTGGCAGGGGAAATATTGGCCAGTAGAAAAAATTTTAAAGCAGAGTGGTAAGGCTAACATGATTATCATATGAATCATCTCGCTGGATATCGTACGGTTTTCAGCCTGGAAATTTTTTTTTCAGTTCTGCTAAATATTCATGTATCGAAATAGTATTTTACGATATGTGAATATAGTAAAAACAAAATAGTTGTTCACGAGGGTGAAAGTTACAGGCTGAGCTGAAGGCGAAAGCTGTAATGACACTCGTCAGGAAGTGCTTTTTTTCATGTATATGGGGAAATCTCCAGATTTATCGAAACTTCTGGGAAATTATTTGGTTTGCGATAAATCTCTCAGTCTTTGAGACACTTCCGGCAAATTCAAATTTGTCGGTTTAATTAAAATCTTTTTCTGTTGAACTGATTTCCCAGTGTGATACAAACCGAATTTTCGGTCCAATCCGAATCAATTCTTGGATCTGATATGTAAGGGGGGAGGGCGTGCGAGGGGGGGGGGG
>NW_021680372.1:1102603-1107175 GCF_001412515.2 Diachasma alloeum | reverse complement strand
GGGGGGGGGGGGGGGGGGGGGGGGGGGGGGGGGGGGGGGGGGGGGGGGTAGTGTATCGAGAATTTGATTTAAATCGATTGAGGCTGAGCGTTTGGTGGTAAATAATGGTTTCAGATGAGAAAGAGTACTTAGAAAAAATGTCTTTTACCACGGATGGAATGCAGAGGCCAAGCAGAGAAAGACCTCCAAAGCCTCCAAATGTCTGCGAATTAGATAAACGTCTGTTGGATGAGCCATGTCTGATGGGTACAAACAAAAAAAAATGTGCTGAAAACTCGTTCCCAATAAATGATGATGCACTCGATGACGATGAAGATAGCGAGGATGCTGAGGTTGAAGAAGTTAGGGAGACAAGGAATGAAAGAGAAGCAGATGGGCAATCTGAAGATGATGAGGGTCATAAAGATGAAAATAGGAAAGCAGTTCCTGCTGCAAAAGAGACTCCAGAGGGAAAGTCACAGAAAGAATCGACAGAAAGAGAGCTGCTAGATCTTGGGGAAACGGTTAAGGATGGAGGTGTGCAAATATTCGAAATTTCAAATAATTCATGACGAATTGAATTCGAGTAATTCATGACGGATTGAAGTTGAATTATTCAATTTGAATTACGAATTGAATAATTCCATACTTTCAATTATTCGAAATTTCCAATTATTCAAAACTTTGTTTTTTCAATTGAAAGTATTGAGAGCATCAAACTCAGATTTTTAAATATCTTGAAGTGAGTCTATCAAAAGTCGTCACCTTTTTAGAAGTCTTAAGGATTGACGTAAACGTTTTTTTACAAGAGTAAATTTTTTTATGGTCAAATGCCATGAAACTTTGACAAAACGTTATTTGAACTATTATAAAATGATCGATCTATCGCTCAGCTCTTCGTCATATTGTCGATATCGATTTTTTTGGTTTGTTATATTTTAGTTGATATCGACAATATGATGAAGAGCTAAGCGTTTTGCCAAATTTTCATGGCATTTGACCATGAAAAAATTTACTCTTGTGGAAAACTCCCGCCAAAATTGCTTACGTCAATCCTTAAGTTTGAGACTTTCTAGAGTCTCAAGTGAGATGTCCCGGGGACTCCAATGGAGACACTGTAAACAATCAGGTTCAAACTCATGACTAAACTTCGTGAAGTTCGCTTTGATCTTCGTTTCATTTGGGGACTCTCGTGAATCTTTGCTTAAGTTAGTGATTCTTCATCCTTGAGCCTTATTTTTGGAGTCTTATTGCTGCAAATATCGAGGGAATTTGAAGAGTTTGTAGAAATTCAGTGAAAATGGAAAAGTTTCTAGGAAATTCGAAGGGAATTCAAAGAATTCCACTGAATTTTTAAGAATTCCCAGTCAACTCGTGGAAATTTGAAGTGTTTGTCGAAATTCAGAAAAAATCTAGAAGTTCACGTATGAAAAATTTCAACAGAAAAACCAATAGAAATTCTATCCAATTTCTGTTGAAATTCTATTGAATTTCTATTGGAATTCTATTGAATTCTACTGGGAAATTCTATTTGTTTTTTGCGTCATTTTTATGCGAGATATTTAATAGAAAAGTCAATAGATCAATATTTAATAGAAAGGTCAATAGATAAAGTCAATAATCCAAAATCCTCAAAGAAAACGTTTGTTCTCCATGTCAAGTAATTGATTTCTGACGTTTTCTCTACTGAAAAGGTTTTCTTCCAATTTTTAAGGCGAGCTCCAGCGGCAACAAAAAGAAATTCAACTCATAGATTTGATCACAGCTGCAGTCAAATTTTCGAAAAAAAAAGAAAATGAGAAAATTGAAAAAAAAAAACAATTGTTGGCTAAAAAGTTTTATGGGATTATCATAATGTAAAATGATATAATAATAATAACAATAATAATAATAGTAATAATAATAATGATAATTACCTGAAAATTTGAATAATCTGCAAAATTCGGATATTTACTTCGAATTTCACAATTTAATTCAATTCATCAACTATTCGCACACCTCTAATCGAGACCGAAAAGGAAAAGACTAAGAACAACCAGAAATTTTTAGGATTATCAGTTAATGCAGTGGACCCGATGGTGGAGGAGAGTAGCCAGAAAACGCCAAGAAAGTCAAAGTTACGTACTATCATGTTGAAGTCGGATAATGAGAGCGAGGACGAAGATGGTGAGAGAAAAAAAGTTTTTTTTGTCACAAGGCCAGAAAAAACTTTTCGGACGAGTATGAAGGTTGCAGACTGAGAGAAAGCCGAGGACTGCGATCACACGAATTCCAAAAGTTCTTTTTAGCCGAATGACGGACCTAATGGGGGTCATATAGGGGTCATGTAGGAGTTATATGGGGGTCATATGGGGGACGTATGGATACCATATGTGGGCCATATGGGAGTCACATGTGGGTCATACGGGGGTTATATAGTCATATGCGGATCAAATAGGGGTCGTATGGGGTTATATGGAGGTCATATGGGGGTCGTATACATCATCACTGATGATGATGTATCACCGATGATACATACAACCAAGAAGCATTTTGCCCATTCATTAGCAAAAAGGCACCATAATTGACACAATTCAAAGCAATTGTCCACTCGTTACAAGTTTTTCAATACTCTTGACGCAATCTACAATTGAGAAAGGTTACCCAGCACCCAAATGCATTTTTATCATCAATAATTCCAGAACCTAAGAGGAAAAGGAAGAAAGGCGGAAAAAATGAACCAGAGCCGGATTATGATTCGCTTCCTCCACCCCGCATACGAGGATCGGAAGTAGATTGAGAAAAAAATTTCAAAAGATTTCAAATCCGCTGCAGCAAAATCATCAATTTTCAATTATTTTACAGATAGAGATTTTCCCGTACTGTGATATTTGGATCAAAAGACGTCAAATGCGCAAGATGACGGAAAAGTTTTTGAGCACTCCCAATCTGTTCGTTCAAGAATTGATGAAAGTAGTTATGGGCAATGATTTGATCGGTAAAACTGCACAGGGGAATGGTCAAAAAGAGTCGATTCCAAGGAAAACATTTATTAATGTGAGGTGTAAGTTGGGAGATTAATATTTGTTTACTGTCAAAGCAATAACAACATCCAATGATATCCTGTGACGTCACAAGACGTGGAACGGTATATAAATGTCTTGTCCTCTGTGGAAAATGAGAAGGACGGTGGAGCTCAATATGTGCAAGGGATCTGAAATGAGAAAGAGACTGGGAGCCGGATAGCTCAGTTAAGAGAGCATAATCGGAAGGCTCCGGGTTGAAATCCCGGTCTGGACTATTCATTATTTCAGTAAATTTTTGTTGCAAAGTCACATCGAGAATTATCCTGGTTCCCTTCCTACCTATTCTAAAATTTTTTTCAATGATATTCTGTGACGTCACAAGATGTGAAACGCTGTATAAATTTCCCGTCCTCTGTGGAAATTTTCTCCGGTCAGTGAAGCTAAGTCTAGTTAAGACTATGGTTTTCTGATCACCTGAACCACATTAAGAAATAAGAACTCCACCTTTGCTCAAGTCAATCTCTGATTGCGACGTTATTTATTGCGATAATTCAGTTTTCTCACAACGACCTAAAATCCGAATACGCGACTTGAAATAGATCGAAATTGGAATAGATTTGAACCGACGTCGACTGGGAACGTCACTCCTGACAAACCCACTTTTTTCGCGGGAATTGAGGATCCGATCCTTTCATTTTTAGATGCAGTCAACAATCTCCTTCCTAAGAGCAGACGTCTGGATCCGGGTGAATACAACCGCATCATGACCCAATTTTGTTATCGTACCAACAAACTGGCTGGTGTCAAACCCAAGAAAATTCAGAAGGATGCTGCTCAAAAACCCGATGATGCTATTGATGACGACAAAGATGCGACAGAACCGCAGGTTGTGGACGTAGATGTACATGAGCCACTAAGAGTGCTATGCAATCCACAACCAGCGGTTCAATCTCCGTCCCAGCAGTCACGGTCTCCAAGCACATCGAGGCATGGCCACACTCAATCCTCTAGACACGGGAATCACGGTGAGAAACTGAAAGAGACCCTCACCTACACTCATACCTACACAGAGCCTCATCTGTAGAATCAATAGGGTCCATATATTATAGATCTGTAGATCCTATAGATCTACAGGATCTATAGGATCTGTCGAATCTATATATCTATAGGATCTATAGATTATAGATCTGTGGGATCTATAGATCTATAGGATCTGTAGATCTATGGGATCTGTAGATCGCTAGATCCCTGGATCTACAGATCTATAGATCCATAGGTCTTATAGATCCTATAGATTCTATAGATCTATCGATGTTATTACAAAAATTCGGCTTCTGGATTCCGGATTCACAGGGTTAACAGGAATTACTGCATTCGTAGACAAAATAGAGGAGTTTTACAAAGACGGGAGTGAGGGGAGAGAGCCGGAAAGGGAGCCCGGCAGGGATGGAATGGGGTGGAATGGAAGCGAAGGGATCGAGGCAGTTGGAGGGAATCGCAGCCACGGACCAGCCATACCGGAAGAATTGCGGAAGGGGGAGAGGGAGAGGGAAAAAGAAAGGGAGAGGGAGAAAGATAGAGAGAAGGA
>NW_021680372.1:1071519-1102164 GCF_001412515.2 Diachasma alloeum | reverse complement strand
CGGGCACCAGGGGTATGGCGGGCACCAGGGAGGATACGGAAGGTACCGTGTTGGGGACGAACGCGGATACCTGTCGCAGCCAACGAGAGGGTACGACAGGTACCAAGGTCACCCCAGTTACGGAGGACAGAATTAGTGCAATTGGGTTATGTTCGAAAAATTTTCAAGTGATGTTTCAAGGCCGAAAATTACGTTTGAATTTGATAAAAGAAATTACGTTTGAGTTAGATGCAACTTTTGAGTTTGATTAAAATTATGTTTGAGTTGAATAAAAATTACGTTTGAGTTTGGAAAAAATGTGCTCGAGTTGGACGGTACGTTCACTCGAAAGCTAGTCGTGAGTGGTCAGTAAGCGCACTACAGACCTCATCCGATAGATTTGTGAGAGAATGAACCGTTCGGGCTTGAGAAATTATATGCATTACACTCTTTGATTCATTACCGCGACTAATAACCAATTGATTGATGATCAACCGTATTGGAAGAGCTTTGGTATAGTTTGGGAGGAGTTCTATTCAACATCCTGCTCGAAGCTTTATTGACTGTCCTGGTGGAAGTTTTGCAAAAGTTCCTGCTGACAGGCTCTGTGGAAACCAGGTAGGGAATCTTTCAGTGATGAGGAGAAAACATTAAGTGTTAGTTTTGAAGAAGATGAAGGTCAAGCCTAGTTCCACGATTTCATGAAGAAGGTTGTAATAATCGGTGGCAAATTACGTGAAGAATATTGCATAAATTTCCATGCAATATTTTCTAAATTTAAATTTTCCCAATTTTCAAGCGATGTGGTTATCTGCATCCATGCCGTGTCTTGTGACTCATGCTACGTGTCCACACTCAGGTCCAAAATGTGACCTACTAAATAAGGCTCTTAACATAAGATTTCCAAAGAGTCCCAAAAATGAAGCACGAAAAACGACCTCGTGTCTCGTGTCGCCCGACTGGTGTATTGTATCTGCAGATATGCACGGCGTGGAGAGTCTCAGAACTATCATCGCCTTGTGGCTAGTGTCTCGTCCCTCGTGACAGAATGAGGAATTAATGTCTCGTGAAGCGTGAGTTGTGGCTCGTGACGGGATTCGAAATTAGTGGCTCGTGTCTCATGTCCGGTGAGTCGTGACTTATGTCTCAAGTCTCGTGTCTCATGCCTCGTGTCTCGTGGCTCAAGCTTCGTATGCCATGTCTCGTGTATGGAAATACGTACCAAGTCAAAGTAGTCGGGACAAGCGACTTGTGGCTCGTGTTTCGTGACTCGTGAATCGTCTCTCGTGTATGAAGATTTGCACGCCGTGAAGTATCTTGGAACTAGTGAATTGTGCCTCGTGTGTTATCTCTGGGGATCCGTGCGAAGTGAAGGATCTCGGTACGAGCGACTTTGGGCTCGTGTTTCGTGATTCGTGACTTGTATCTTGTGTTCTGTGTCCTATTAGGAAATTTGTACGGAGTAAAGGATCTCACAACTGACAGCTCATGTCTCGTGTCTCGTGTCTCGTGACACGTATGCCGTATCTGGAGATTTGTACGGAGTTCGGAATTAGCGGCTCGTGGCTCGTTTCTTGTGTTTTGTGTCTCGTGTTTCGAGGCGCGTGTCCCGCGTCTCGTGACGCGTGACTCATTGCTTGTGTCTCGTGTCTCGTCTTCCGTAATAAAATACGCGCGAGATTCCGCATGAAAAATTTCAACGATTTTTGCCATTTGCAGTTCTCTCCAGTCGAAAATTCGGAGGGCAGTAAAGTGTCTTCCAAGTTCGGTTTCACGGTTTGCCGAACGTCATCAGTTTTAATTCATCAATTTCAATTTTTGCTCGGTGCAAGGATTGCCTAAATATTTGACATGGTGGAAAGTAGGAATTCCAATTTTTTCAGATTTTTTCTCAACACGGTTTCAGCGTAAAAAAATCGAAACGTCCTCGGAAATAAAGCCCAAATTATGACTCAAGAAGAATCATTGAAATGGGGTCTAAGATCACTGAAATGAGGCCTCAAATGGTTTCCAAAATAGGGCCCAAAATGAAGCCTGAAAATATCCATGTAAAAAATCAGCCATAATCGGACCCAAAATCAGGTTGACAGAATAAGGCCCAAATAAAAAAATTGGCCCTTAATAGAGCCCGCAAAGTAAAGCCGCAAAATGAGCTTCCCCAGAATAAGGCCTCAAAAATAAGGCCGTCAAAAATAAGGTCCCCGAAAATAAGGCCCTCATATACGGTGTTAAAAGGCTGAAAACGCGTGCGGCCCAGACTTTGCAAACAAACTTACAAAGTGACGTGTACCTCTTGTCTCTCAGGTTTTGTGGCTCGTGTCTTGTGTCTCACGTCTCGTGTTTCATGGCGCGTGTTTCGTGACGCGTGACTCGTGGCTTGTGTCTCGTGTCTCGTGCTCCGTGATGAAATACTCGTGAGATGCAGCATGAAAAATTCCAAAGATATTTGCCGTTTGCAGTGCACTGAAGTGTCTTCTAAGTCTGGTTTTTGGGTTTGCAAAATGGGACGCAAAATGAGGCCCCCGGAAGTAAAGTCCAAAAATGAGGCCACCAAAAAAAGATCAAATAAAAAACGATTCCCTCAAAGATAGGCCCCAAAATAAGGCCTAATCTGGCATAATCAGCCCTAAAATAAGCCAGCCAAAATAAGACCCAAATAAAAAATAAGGCCTCCAGGTTGAGGCTCCAAAGCAAGCCCCTCCCAGTAAGGCCGAAATAAAAATAAGGCTAAGAAATGAGGCCCAAAATGAGGCTCAAATAAAAATAAGTCCCGAAAATAAGGTTTTCTAAAGTAAGGCCCTAAAATAAGGCCCCCAAAAATAAGCCCCCCCAGTAAGGCTCCCCAAAAATGAGACCCCTAAAATAAGTCCCGAAAATAAGGTTTCCCGAAATAAGGCTCAAATCGCGTGCGGCCCAAATTTTGCAGACAAACTTCGAAGACACATTTCAAAGACAAATTTTGAAGATAAATTTTGAAGATAAATGTCGAAGACAAATTTCGAAGACAAATTTCGAAGACGAATTTTGCCATCTAAAGATCTTTCGCATTATCTTTGGAACAATCTTTGAAGATCAATTTCCATCTTCTGAATAATCTTTCTGCGTCACCGAAAAGATCTTTGACATAATCTTCAAAGATGTCTTCTGAACGATAGTTCCAAAGATCTTCGAAAGACTAAATTTTTTTTACTCGGGCTGCACGGAAAGTTCGTACTTTCTTCCCGCTCATCAGATAGCAAAATACAAACTTTTCTTTGCAGGCGTGTTAAAAAATAATTTCCGTCCCGGCGAGCGCAAAGTTACATTTCCCTCCCGCTTCGCGGGAGGGAACTCTGACTTTGCGCCTACGCCGAGACGGAAAATCGCGTTCTAACTACGGGAAGTAAAATAAAGAACCCTCAGCCGCGTGCTTACCAACCTCGCCTTCGGCTCGGCTGGTAATTGCACTGGCGGCTAAGGATCCATTATTTTCCCTCCCTAGGTTAGAAATATACTAATGTGCACCTCGGGCGGGAAAACATGACTTTCCGCCCTTGATGCACAATATACTATTGCACCTTCAGAATTCTCTGCTTTAGCTATTTTTTCTATTGCACCTCCTAAAAAGTTCAATTCTCAATTGTCAATTTTAGTTTTATTTTATTTCTTGTCTAATTTATTTATCTCATTTTATTCTGTATAATGTTGAACCCTCGTGCCATAGGGAGTTCACCCCTTGGAAGCAGTTGTTACATAAAAAAAATAAAATATATTTTCGCCCGGTTCTAAAGCTCTCGACAATGGTGTCAATGAGAACAGAAGACTAATTGAGCCCCTGTTAATTTCATGGAGTTGAACAAAGTGATTTCCATTGATTGCGTACGCTAATGCCATTAATTACTCAAGTGAGAGAAGAGTATGTGGCTGTTGAAATCCAGGATAGATTGAACTTGCCCCAATCCATCTCTTTCACTCCATTCACTGTATATAGAATCCACAAACCAGAAATGCTTTCTGGTGGAATCGTGAGAAATAGCAGTAGATAGGGAGGCCTCTCTTGAGTATGTTGGTAATTGGATACGTCCAAGAAACTCAACTGCACTCTCTACCACAGGGACCGGAGGGAATTCATGAGAGTGGAAATTACGAGCAGGAATAGAGCGTATTGACATTAGTCATGAAACTGTTCGTTGAGTAAGCTGGATTAATATGCAATGGTGAACTACCACTGGTAGACTAATTCATCATGAGGGATGACCAGACGGATTTTACCGAGTCAATTGCGGGGATTCAAACGTTTTGATTTGGAGGATTGCATGGCTTTATTTCAAAGATGTTTATCCAGAACTCAAAGCTGTCTTTACGTTTTTTCTACGTAAAAATTGAGTATTTCAACCAGGTATTTGCAGTAAAAAATTGATTCCGGAGAGCCATCATAACAGAAAAGTGAGGATTCAAGTAATTCCGGGATTAATTTTAGCATACACTCCATATTTCTTGATTTAAAAACGCAAATGTTTAAATTGATACGGATACTATCCTTGATAAATCATAGTGTTTTGATTTCTCTAAAATCCATGATTTTCTGGATTGATTTTGATAATTGTTTTTCTTGTATCCTAATATTTACGTTCACTATACCTCCCAATTGATAAAGATATTTTATGACATAAGTGATTAATCTCGACGTTAGGGTTGAACATTCTTAAATCATGAATTTTGAAGGATTATTTGGGGATTTTCGAATTGTTATCGTTATTATATTATTTAACGTTAGTCTTCAGAGAGTTTAATAGTTTAATAAGGTCTTAATGACTCACCACTGTTCATCAATCAGAATCATCCATATTACTGCAATGAATTGCACTGCTCTTACCTAGAACGAAAAGAGAAAAATACATTTATTATTGAACTTCAATATTGAATTGCGTCCCAGGCAGAAATCTAAACTTGCATTCAGACTACTGCAATATTCCCTTGCAAAAATGAGTTGCAGCAAGGTGGAACGGTGACGCTTGAAAACATTGACACTACTGTCGGTGTCAAAAGTAGAGACCACTCGAAATAAACGTCTATAACTCGACGAAAAAAAATCGTAAAAATGAGACTAATTGCACTGTGTAATATAAGTGTTTCACTCGCCCAGTACGAAGTTTCAAGTTTTTCATTTGATTAGTTTATTTGTAATCGCTGTGAGAAGCCGAAAGACGCCCCGATTTTCAGGGTCCGTAAAAGTCGGAAAACTTTAAACCGCTACCATACGTACGAACAAATTTTTTTTTAAAAATCGTCGATTTTTCCAGAGATTCGTTGAACCCTTGGGAAGCCAACGAGAGAAGAAAAAACTCAATATTGTAATAATTATTTATTTAATTTATAGAAATGTCGACTGCGGCTATCTCACACGGAGACAAGAGCCATGGGAAAGAGTCCCATGTCAAAGTTGCGACTTGTATGTATTTTTAAAATTCAGGAAGCATTACTATGCTATGGTAATGATTCCTATGGGGTATGGTATTACATACTATGGGCCATGGTAAGTCTCTCGATGGGAATGAAGCCTATGAACATAGGAGAAATTACTATATTGAATAGTACCCTCGACCATATTATATGGTAAAACGTGAAAACGTCATGAAATGTCACAAATATAAAAGATAATGATCACTAAACTATATCATAATAATAATGAGTATAATGAGATAGAAATTTCAAGTGGGATATATATATATATTTTTTTTTTTCTATTTCATTGGTTTTATCGAAGTAATTCTCGATTTGAAACCCCTCCTCTAGCCTGCCTCCCCTCCTTTCTTTTCCTCTCATTGTTATCTGCGCTATCATGGCCGTCTTACTCTTAGCTGTGCCCCATTCGAGCTAGGACTGCACGGGAAACCATGTAAAACCCCAGTAGCACAGCCGGACGATTGTGCAGTGCCCTAATATATCAATCTGTCACACTGATTAGATGGAGACACTAGGCCACTAACACCGTACCTACCGCCCGCAATTTTTGTGCGAGCGAGGTGTTCCTAAGCGGTCACCCATCCAAGTAATAACCCAGCTCAACGCTGTTTAGCTTGGATGTCCGCCGGAGCAACACCTCACCCACCTAACTATTACCGTCGGTCGGGATATATATTTATATTTAACGTATTTGGTTTCGACGCTGTTTTAATAATTACAAAGTATTTTCTTATAATGTTGGATTCTTTCCTATTAATAATCATCAATACACCTAGATTAATCATATCGAATATCGTAAGGATCATATTTAACAATAACATATTTACATCAGTATTTTAATATCAGAATATAAATATCTACAGAATAGAGGGATTTTTTGCCCCAAATTTTACCTAATCATTGGAAGAATTTTTGGCATTACGGTGCTATAAAAATTATTAAAAAATTCAAATGTGAGTAATTAAACTCAACAACTTTGCGTGAGACTTTAGATCCAAAGTTTCGGAACGTATTGCTTTCCATTCCCGGAGGTAGCTATATACGATAGAATACAAAATTTCATTTGTCGAAATGTCAATGTCGACCACCTCTTATCATTTATATCAATTTCATAGGATTAGAAATGTCTTTCAAAGGAGTATTCTTGTAATTGTTGAGTAACAAGAATAACTTGATTATTTGGCTCTAGGATTACGATATTAATCAAATGTAATTGAGGACCAGCCTTGGTCGGCATCATCAATATTACGTTTTCCCTGATATCATGTCCCAAATAATTGAGAGAGCTTACTATTGTAATATCTCCAGATCGATTGGACGGGAGAACTGACAGAAAATGACGATAATTTGGATCTAATTCTAATCTCTTGTTAAGCGCTGGACCAGGGAGAAAAGGTGGTGGTAAAGACTTGTTGATGAGTAACCGATAATTCAATTTTAATTGTGCCTTGATGGCTATTTTTAGTATTTTTTACGATATCGAGAAAAGGAGAGATTACCATGTATAAATACTACTGATTATCATCCACATGGTAATCTCCATGTATAAATAGTACTGATTACCATCCACATGGTAATCTCTCCTATAATAATGGTCATCGTTGCTATATTGTATAGTAATGCCTACCATGTTCCAATGGTATTGATGACTATACAACATAGTACGCTTTACTGTTGAACATAGTAAAAATTACTATTGAGATTGACTTAGAAACCCTTTTACCATAATTTATGGTCTCTACCATACAAAAGTAACTCCTACCATTCACTTTTCTCCGTGCGTTGTAGAATTGCCGAACCGACTTAAAAAAAACGATGCATTCTGAATTTAATGTAAAACACATTCGGTCAATATTTTTCTAATAAACAATCTCCGTTGATTTAAAAAAAAATTGAGAAAATTCGTCAAAAAAAAATCCTGTTAAAACGATCATAACTCGTTATGGGGTGTATGGGCCCGCTCACCGTCGGTCCCTCAAAATTGGAAACACATGTGCGCCTGTCTACCTCTTTCAGGGATGTCGATACCAGTTACCGTCGTTTGGGCCCTCTGGGGGCAAGCAATGTACAGTGTATTTGCGCCCCAAAGGGTCCAAACGACTGTAACTGGTATCGACGTCCCTGAAAGAGGTAGGCAGGCGCATATGTGTTTTCAATTTTGAGCGACCGACGGTGAACGGGCCCATAAACCCCATAATGAGTTATGATCGTTTTAATAGCACTTTTTTTGACGAATTTTTTCGATTTTTTTTTTAAATCAACGGAGATTGTGTATTAGAACAATATTGACCGAATGTGTTTTACACTGAATTTAGAATGCATCGTTTTTTTTCAGGTCGGTTCGGCAATTCTACAACGAGATATCCGCAGTCATCATTTCTATTAATTAAATAAATAATTATTACAATATTGAGTTTTTTCTTCTCTCGTTGGCTTTCCAAGGGATCTCTGGAAAAATTGACGATTTAAAAGAAAAAATTTTCGTACGTATGGTAGCGGTTCAAAGTTTGCCGACTTTTACACAGCGATTATAAATAAACTAATCAAATTAAAAACTTAAAACTTCGTACTGGGCGAGTGAAATACTTATATTACACAGTGCAATTGGTCCCATATTTTTACGATTTTTTTTCGTCGAGTTATAGACGTTTATTTCGAGTGGTCTCTACTTTTGACACTGACAGTAGACATTTTCAGTCGACACTTACTCACTCAAATTTAATTATACAACATAACCCATTCAATGATATTCTCGTACCACATCTCATGTCAGAGGTTGAGAAGCAAGAGAGCGAGATGAGAACTAACTTATCGAAGCACAAGCGACACATTTCGTTAATTTATTAAATTATTCCAATATTTTTGGGATCGATTGGCACGGGATATTCGAATAACTTCAACTCATTACAAATTGCTAAAAAAAACGCATCCTTCCCAACTGCCCTTAATTAACTACACCTTGCCCTCCCCGCTACCTCCAATAAATCCAAATTGGTCGCCCACTGCTCCCCAGAACCAATCCTCGATTAAATTTCCCCGAGAGTCATGACCATGGAACTCCATGGAATATGCACAACACCGACCCCCAGATTGTTTCAGGCAGCGTGTACGTGACATATCTCCCCGTTACATGAAAGTGGATTATGCTCAATAGATATACCCGCATCTAGGAATGATGGGAGTATATGTCCCGCGGAGGGGGGGGGGGGGGAAGTGAATAGGGAGGATTGTTGGGCTTGAGCGCGACGATGCTTGCAAGGTTCGTCCATCGTTCGATCGCACTTTGGACATTCACCTCCCCCCCAACCCCCTCTGCATACTCGTAGTCCACACTCTTGCATACAACCCGGACTTGCCGCGAGCCAGCAAACGCTGGGATATCGTAAGCGCGTGATGAAGGCACAGAAGGTGGAGAAGAGAATGAGAGAGGAGGTCGTAGAGGCTGGGAGGAGGGGGAGCAAGAGGGGAACCTAGCAAGAGGATTAGAGTGCCATTGTGTAGACACCGATAGATTGTGCAAACATGTCTCTTGTATACCGATAGAATATATAGTAGTGACCTGTACCCTCCTATCACCCCTTGCGACCGGAAATTCCACCCTACCCGCCCGTTGAGCGTTTGCGTTGGTAGGATCCAGTGTATACCAGAGCTTTGCGTTACACACCAACCAAAAGCTTCCAATATTTCCCTTGTGTTGAGTACCTCCATGAGATACCCCTCCCTCTCATAGGTGGAGGGGCGGAGAGGGCAGGGGGGGGTGTAACAGGGATGGCAAAAAAAGCAAACAAACGGAAAGTTTGTTTCACGGTTATTTGGAGTGGAGGATTGGGGTATTTTAAACAAGGTTTTTTTAGGGGTAAAAATGTTAAATGAAGAGATTGGATGGACTGGAGGGAAAGTTGTGCTTATTAAAAATATTGAAATAGAATGAAAAACTTTGAGGAGGTGATCGGTGGAGTTGCGATGATTGAGTAATTAGTGGTTTAACATTGAGGGAGAGGGGTGAATAATTTTTTTGGGATTTTTACACCCGAAGAAAAACTTTTTGAATCAAATCGAATAATCTGACATGACATGTAGAACTGGATCACGTCGAGAATCGACTTGCTGCATGCTGTGATTGACGATCGGAGTGGAGTCAGCCTGTCAATTAGAAACGCACGAAAAAATCTGTAAACCTGGTATAACGATTTGAATAAACTTGGGTCCTAGTTAATTCGAATGATAGATTCTGCGACTCGATTCAATACAACTGGGATCAACTATCAATTCGATTCGAATCAAGTCGTTAACTACACGGAGAAAAAAGTTGGAGGAAAATCATGAAATAAGTCATGTTATCGAGAAGCGGAATCCACTTCTAAGTCTCTGAAAAGGCTCTGCTGTCTGATGCAGATGATACTTGTGAAGAATCAAATGTCTGAATGAATTATAAATGACGGAATTTTATATGTAAAAAATGTCTGAAAATGAACTTCCGAAATTGTTCAGACACGGAAATATCGGAATGATTCACATGTCTGTTTTCCGTCTGACATCTGAAATTCAGATCGGCATAAAAAACGTCCGTTTTATTTGATTGAGGTGTATCAGATGAAGGGCAGGTGGAATCCGCATGCATGCAGCTAGAATTTTCAAATAAATTTTAAAAAATAAAGGAGGTTTGAAAGTTGCCCTGCGGAGTGCGATTTTGGAATATTTTTAGAATAAAACAAAAATCAAATGATTCATATTTCTGTTTTCCGTCTGACATGTGAAATTCAGATGGATGTCAAAAACATTGTTTTTGCTGGGCTCCCACCGCCAAATCTCCGCAAAAAGTTATTCCTCTCATCATGGCGAAAAGCTCGTACTTAGAGCTGTAAAACTCCTCGAAGCCATCAATTACCCCACTAATTACTCAAGCACAGTGCCGCAATTATCGCCAATAAACCCAAACGCATTGAAATCCATTCCCACAATTCCCAATGAACTAGTCACACACCCCCCATGCTTCACCCCCCTCCCCCCAGGGAAATACAGTATAATATATAGAGCTCAGCTGAACATGTGTACATGTTTGGCAAGTAAAGGCGTCCATACAATCGATATCTTGCTTCACTCGAAACGAGTGCAGCCTTGCCTTCCGGGCGCACAAACTGTTCCATCTCCTCTCTCCGCCCCCCCTCCCCCCCTTCCGCCGGGCCAAGCCCCTTGAAAACTCACTTTCACGAACAGCGTTGCTCAGTTGGTTTAATCGAGACGTTGAGAAAAACCGATATCATAACTCACCCTTCTGAATTTTTCGTTATTTATCTCAAAAAGTAAGAAGAAAACTGGCAATTTTTTTCGCCTCCCATTTACATTGTTTGTTTACATTTATGTGACACATGAGAATATATCAAACTGAGGGAGAAGAGGGAAAAGGATAAGGGAGTGGGAGGGGTAATAGATTGGGAATGAATGCAAGTCTTTGCATTATCTGTCTCGAGAAGAAGATAGGAGACGACAGACTTTTCATGTTTTATTTATGTAGTTCATCAATTTGAATGAGACCGAACTTTGCCTGTATTTATATCAGACAAATAACAGAATAGAAAATTGTAAAAGAGGAGAGGAAAACGGAGTAGAGGAGAAAATGGATAAGAAGAAAGTTCACAAATTTTTCATTTGTGTGAAAAAATCAAATAAAAACAACATAATTTTGCCAATTTTATTTGCATAGATTTGTTCCCATTCATATTGGACAAATAAGAACTTAAACTCTGAGAAAATAAAAGTAGTGAGAAAGGTGAGATGATAAATGCAAGGGAAATACGAACATTTTTAATGATTATACGGTTAGGAAGTGTCGCCTGAATTTTTCATGTCAAATGCTGGAAATGTTTGAAGAGTTAATATTACCACGGAAATTTCAGGAAATCACCTCATTTGAAAATTACATAATTCATACAGCGAAGCGTTAAGCACAAGAATTCACTTTACGCACGACCTCTGAGCTTTATGCACGTGCCGTTCCCAAAACAACTTTTCAGGCAGGTATTGCAAAATTGGCTATTATTTATAACCGAGGGAGGTATGTAGCATTCGCCGGAGGCCAGTGCTACCCTCCTAAGGGTCAAAGAACACTCTTCCCACGAGTGTCAAATCCTATTTTTCGTCACAATATGTGGAAAGCGACATTTCACATTACGTACAAGTGATGAAAATATATGTTTGATTGAAAATTAAATGCATATTGCCATTGAGAATTCATAATTCAATGAAAAAATCATTGTAAATTGTAAATTTTAGGTCAATTATTCCATGGAATTTGAAAGCAATCCGGGAAAATCAGGTGAATATTCTTAAATTTTCAATTAATTGAAAATTCAAATGAATTTGAGAATTTTCGTCTTCCTGCTGTTCAAAAATTGAAACTTCCATCAAAGTTTCTCAATTGTCAAATCAAAATCAATGCCGCCGTACTGAAAATTATCACTAAATTGTCTATGAAATTTCATCTGTTTGCTAACAGTACACTCAGTGTACATTTATGTTTGCGGAACAACAAGCGGGAGAAGAAACCATGCAGGAGAAGAAGGATAAACAACGGGAGAAATAAGAGGAAGGTACAGAAAATAACTAAAGAACATTTGACGAAGAAAAAAAGTGCAAATGGCTGTTGTGCTCTATTTTTCGTATTTTCCTTGCCTTTCTTCCTCAAAGAAAGATGGACTCTGAAACCTTAATCGGTTCTACGGTCTCTATCCAGAGGGTGAGAAGGGTCAACGATGGATCGGGGCAGCTGATAGCCTTGGAGAGCGCCTTGGGCCAACACTTAGCGGAGTTTAGAGTACACAAAATGGAGGTTACTACGGAGAAGGGGGAATTCCGCTAAATCCCATCGACTTCACTTGATGCTTGAGGATCTCTGTGGATCTATAGATTTTCGGTTTTTTTCAGATGGGAAAGGGGAAGTTGGTGACCGGAAAACACGAGATTCTGGGTTTGTAATTTGTCTTTGGGATATCGATGAAGAAATAAGAAGTGAAAAGTAATTGCGAGGAATTGAAGACAAATGAGGGAGCGCGAAAGGTAGAGAGTTGGGTGAGTGTTGTTGGGGGAATTGTTCAGAAATTCGTTGAGAGGAATTTTTCATTTGTCTAGAAAAAATGAAAGGGAAGGGATGAATGATAGGGAAGGGATTCGTTGATAGACCGCTTTTTACAGGGTGTCCCATAGGAATGTGTGAAAACTAAACTCATCTGCCGACTCATACAAAGTAACCTTGACTCTCTACGTTTGTGTTACGTTTACTAGGGGCCAGTCAGTTTTATTCCAACTGTGGCAGGAGCCTTAGTTTGTTAGCAGTAATGAGTGATTTGACAATTCAAAAAAAAAGATATCTCATCGAGTGCTTCTATTCGAGAGGGAAAAAATACTGTGAAGCTTTTAGGGGGTTTCGTACTAAATTTGGATCCAAACGAGTTGCTAGCGAAACCACTTTGAGGAGGTTAGAATAAATTTTTTTTCATATTGATTGTGTGACACAACAAAACACATTCAGATTTTCGTAGAAATCCCGTTGGTTTCTAGTCATGATAATATTCTTTTTCTAGAATAATTGAAAATTTCGAGGAATACGGCACTTTGGATGATCGTAGAGCTACTCTTCCAGGTCCCTCATTCTCTGCTGCAACAGAGGAGAAAGTCGATGAAGTTGAACAGTGTTTCAAGACAAATCCCAACTCGTCCATTCGGAGAGCCGCTCAAGATTTAAAATTGACCAAATCAACGTTGCATCGCATCCTCCACGTTTTTTTGAAACTTCATCCATATAAAATATTGATGTGTCAGCGTTTGACAGAGGAGGCAATTCTGAGACGAAAGGAATTTTGTGAAAGAATGACACAAATGTTCGAAAATGGCGAGCTGCATGAAACAGCAATTGTTTTCTCTGACGAGGCACACTTTTGGCTAGACAACTACGTGAACAAAAATAATTTGAGATTTTGGGGATCTGAAAAACCTAATTTTTTGGTTACAAAATCTGCTCATCCACAGAAAGTCACTGTTTGGGCTGCTCTCTCCATGAAGGATGTCTATCTACTTTTTTTCGAATCTACCGTTACCGGGAATGAGTACAAAAGAATGTTAGAAACAAAATTCTTCCCTCATGCGAGAAAAAGAGGGTTTGTCGATGGGTTTTATTTTATGCAGGATGGAGCAGCTCCCCACCGTACTCACGAAGTTTTTGAAATTCTTAATACAGTTTATCGCGGTCGAGTTCTTGGTTTGGGATATCCAAAATTTTGTGGAGGGGGCATAGATTGGCCACCCTATTCACCAGATTTGAATCCGTGTGATTATTTCCTGTGGGGTTACATAAACGATTCTTGTTACGCAAGCAAGCCAAAAACAATCGAAAATTTGATAAACAACATTAAAAATACTGTTCACGGTATTCCACAGGAAACATTAGAACGTGTATTCCACGCTTTTAGGAAACGTTTGGATTATTGCGCCAGTGTTGATGGCTCTCATTTCGAAAACATTTACTATCAATTACACTTGTTACGTACAATTTTTGTGAGCTATTTTTGCTGGGTGAATTACATATTTCAATAATGAATATACGGTGAAATAAAAATGACAACCCTCCTCTATCAGGAACTGTATTCCTTCTCTTTTTCCCTGTTTCCAGTAAAAAAAATAATCAAACAGTTTTCACCCATTCCCATGGAACACCCTGTAGAGAAGGAACAAAATTAAGTGTTTTTGAGGGTTAAGTACACGAGTTTTTTCAACTTTCAAATACAAGATGAGTTATGGCCGAAAAGTATCGTTAGGCCAGCAGATATGACATCATTAAGGATGGTTAGCCAAAACCCACATTATTCATCATAATTTTGATACTGTGTCATTTACCAGATTCATAATTAATCCACACGTTACTGTAATAATCTTAATTCTTCCATCGGGACATCCTAGTGAGAAATTAATTTCTGAAAATCACTTCTTGTAACATTACGCTTAGAGAAGAAACGTGACCGTGTGAACTTAGATCGAAATTTTGCATGGGTTAGACATTCAATATATTAGAAAAAAACCACAAGCCATTTAGACTATGGAGAATCTATCGCCGGCAAGAAAAAGTAGGGGACCGGGCCATATAGGCGTGATATCTTCGATTGATTTTCGAATTCCTCTAAAAAAAATTTGACCGTCATTACGAGTCAAGCAGTGCGACAATACCACACAACAGCTGATCGAGGTCGGTAAAGTCGGTGACGATAATTCGGTGTTGGAATCTAACTGTTACCAACCCCACTACCCGAGTAGAAATTTTAGTACTTGGCTGGTCAGGCCCTGGTCCGCTGTGCCGTAGAAAAGATCTGGCACTGTTATGATTACCACATCAGGGCCTGATAGGAAATGTAACGCGAAGCATGATCAGGACCTGATTTCTAAACCTGATAAGGGCCGTGACAGGCAGCCTGGTTTCGCCCTTACCTGGCATAGACTTTGCTACAAATTAATAAATTCCTAACTGAATTATTAAATTGGGTTAAAAGTGAATAATAAATGAATAAATAGTGATCCCAGAATAGGCGGGTTGAAAAAAAAAACACCCAGAGCGGAACTTGAACTCGGGACCCTCCGCGTAGTAGTTCTGTACCCTATCCACTCGATCACCGTATCATTCTTAAAAATCATCGTTTGTTTTGAGAATATCAATAACACTCCCAATAAAATTGTAGTATTGAACTAAATCGAGAATAATATCAATTATTATAACTTTCCTGATCATCCCCACTCCCCTCCGACCCACCCGCCTTTACCATTTCCACCCTGACTCTTTGTCTGGTGAAAATTTTTCTAAGTCCCGTACGGCATGCCTTATCCGGACCTGATCATTGCCGGATCAGATTCGCCGTATTGAACTTATAGAATTTTCGAAGTTAAGGATTCCCGGCATACCTTACCTGGTCCTGATCATGGCCGTATCCGGTATACTCAACAAGCACTGGTGTTCAATAAAAACAGGCTGAAAAAAACCCCGGAATTTCCCTTATCAGACATGCTTGATGTAACTTTAATTTTTCTCCATCACGGTACGCTCAAAAGGCCCTGACTGGGGCATGATTAGGCATGCCTGCTTAAAGTGTTGAATTTATTGGTAAGGTGAACATGCAATGGTCCACTTCAGGACTTGATCTGGAATGCCGTAATCAGGTATACCGTATCGATGCCGAAGCAGGGCCTTCTCTGCCAAAAGGCCTGCCTGACGAAATTTCTACTCGGGTACTAGCCGAAGCGTGCGATATTGCCGGATCAAAAATCGACTGTTACCACTGCAGTCACAAGTCCTCCACTATCTATGAATATTTTTTTTAATTATTGTTTTTGAGACCGGAAAAGTACGCTATAACACTTCTAATTTGGTGAGAAAAATAATTTGTAACATGAATGATTTATTTAGTCAATTTTATTTTTATTTTCAACTGAGTTGTCTACTTGATAGGTTAAACATTCTTAAATTCGATTAACCCGTCACGTACGGTGTCGATACGATGTATCGACCCTCAACACATTATTGCCATCCAGCGCCGGCCGTACGCAAAATTTCGCGAAATTTGAGTGGAACTTTCGCGTGATAAAAATGTCCAAAGTATTCCAGAAAATATCAGCCAAAAATTATTAATAGTCTATTTAAGGTTCAAGAAGTCCAAAATGGATGGTTTTCAATATTTTGAAAGAATATGAGATATTTTAACAATTTAAACTCGAGGTGAGTCATCTCCCAATGTTTTCAAGCGAAAAATGTCAATAAAAATGGATAAAATCCAGAGAAACTGAAGACCGCAAATAAAATATAATTTACCTCTTTTATATATGACTTTATATTCAGTGCAAGAACATTAGGATAATTTATACCCCGAGGAAGGTGGCCTGTAACCTTAAAAATGAATTGCGAAGAGGGACTGCAGTCGGATCGAGGAATTTACTTGAACCCGATAAATGGTCTCCTGAAAATCCTTTAAAAATGTCACCGTATAGTTCAACCAAGGACATGTCAATTACAATTCATCCAAGACGAATGCATTATTAACCAAGTAAAACGACAAATCAATTCAATCAACGGATTTTATTTAGAATTCTGTGTTATGGAAGGACGTTTTCATTATTAAAGACGCAATTCCCTCGGAAACAAGTGATTTCATGAGGAAGTGTCGAAAAACTGTGCTTGCAATCCAATAAATTTTTGACAAATTAATATTAACGAAAAATTACGTTCTAAAATGTAATCGTTTGGCATCATGTCGACTCCATATAAATTGCGGATTTACCTGTCAATTTTTCCAAAGTGTTACTGACAATTCAGATTTCTTTGAACTTAGATTAATTGTGAATTCTATTGGAAAATATCGACACAGCAAAACTTGAACGTAAATCACGTTCAAGAATTCGTCTTTTATGTTCTCTGGAGCGTATTTTACGCCTGAAATTGGAGCGTAACTTACGCACAAGATTGCCGTAAATTACGATTACATAACCGTAATTTATGGTCTCGTATTGGTAAATTACGATTTTTCAGTATTCTACGTTTATTTACCCGCACTTAATAAGGAAGGAAAAAAGGAGTTATTTCAAGCGTAACATACGATTTATTTTTCGTAAAGTACGCCTACGTCAATCGTAAAATACGTTTCTATAAAGATCGTAGTTTATGATTCCTAAAGGGTGAAATACATCTAGTGAAACGTAAAAAACGCTTTGTTTGGGCGTAATTTACGTTTTTATTTTAAATTCCGATTGTCATGACGGAAAAATCCACCCGACATCAGATTGGCTTTAAGCGCCAATTACGTTTAAGCAAAGCGTAATTTACGTTTAGGTTTTTCTGTGTGTCAGAAGACCTTTTTGTAACCCCTTATTATATGCCCAAGGAGACTTCGCAATTATCGAAACCACTTCTCTTCAAAATTAATCATTGTCTAAGAGAAAGCTTCGAACCCACCTCTGCTCATAAATCACTCACAATCACTCATAAAATATTCATGGATTTCCAAACTCTTTCATTCCTCTAAATCCCCGTCTATAACCTGCTAGAAGAGCCCGTGAAACTCTCATCAAACTAAAAAAGAATTGAAAAGTTCAAGTACATCCCGACCCCTCCTCGTCCATCCATTATTAATGTCTTCAAACAATACTTCTGTTTCCTCCCTACTCCATTCACTTCATTCAAACAGACAATAGATTATCCCCTATTGATGGAGTAGAGCTTCGATTTTTTCCTACTCAATTCAAATTAGTGCCCAGTTATCTCTCCCTAGGATTATCGCAATTGAAAACATTGGGAGAAAGGAGGGAAAATCGGAGAAAAAGAGAGGATGAGAATCCTGGAGATTATTCAATGGTTTTTCCATGAACTATTCTATGTGAATGGAATCGATGTATTTTTAAGGGAGAGGTGCGGGATTCAGTCGGTTCATTTAGAGCCGGGGGAAATTCCGCTGGAAAACACTGGCTAGGTCTCCTTTTACTCGGGTACTCAGGGAGATATACACGGAGAGAAAAGTTCACGAATTTTTGTAGAAAAATTTCGGCAATAATTATAGTGCAGCGCTAGAAAATTTTTTGTACCTTCATTTAAATGAAAACTTTTTTATCGGCTAACCATAAAATACAATTTTTTTCAATTATTCACTGTTGATAATTTTTTCGAGAAATTTCCAGTATACTCTTGGAAATTTGTACCATGTGATAGTTCCCCTGAAATTTTAAGCAATTTCGTCATCAAAAATTCACATATGAATAAAAATGAGGAAAATTCATCGTAATGTGGTATAGTGTACTATGTTATAAGTTCCCTTCTTTTTCCAACGTGTAACGTATACTATTTTGTTTCCGCATGGAAGCTTTGTAATCGTACAAAGTTAAGTTTGCGATTTTATGTGTTACATCGACCCAGTATGATCCAAAAATTGTGCAAATACAATTTTTAGACATTGTCCGTGTGTACATATGTAACAAACCGTATGTGTGTACATATGTAATAAAGCTTTTCTTCAATTGTTCGCTAATGAATCGATGGAATTGAATCTTTTTTTTCAAACGTAGGTATTGTTGAGCCCTATCGATCGCCATTAATTAAAATTTAATTCATCAAATTAAAATTTGATTAGTTTTTTCAATTTTCAATTTTTTCAAAAATTGGTTGTCCCACGATAACTAAAAAAATTTTTCTGAATTGATTGAATGATGGCTTAAAAAATTGGTTTGAATATCCTTTTGACTGAGTTTGAAGATGAAGGCGATAGCAATAACCGTTATTTTGACTTACTTGAAAATTTACCAACTTTTCGCTCGCAAACTTCGCTTGCAAAATTTGCAAACTTTTCCTTTACTTTTCATTTACGAGTGAACGAAAAGGCACTTTTTGGCACGAGGTGAACGTACTAGAAGTGTCAAAATAGTCAATTTTGATACGAGTGCGGAAAAGTGTTTTTCGTTACTAGGCCCGAGAAAATCGCGATTCTAAGCTCGCTTCGCTCGGTTAGATTGCGGTTTTCGGGCCCAGCGACGAAAAATATTGTATGTCACACGGCGATAAAAGTGTTATTTGAGGAATGTGATTCCTCGCCTTCGGCTCGAATTATAAAGTCACATTCGCCAGATAATACTTTTATCACCTGATGACATGATGTACTATTTTGGCTCGTGGGAGATTTATAGCACGAGCCGAAGGCGAGAAAAGATACTTTTCCCATGAGTATCGAACAATATTTTTCATCAGAATGTGTATAAAAAGGTACTTTTTCGCACAGCGTGATGAAATAGTATATTTCGATACAAGTGCGATGAGTTAAAACACCCCGTCACACGTGTATCCGAACTATATTTTTTGTTAGTGATGTTACGTTCAGCGAATGCCGAACTGTGCCATTTTTCGTTTACTAGTAAACGAAAAGTCTCTTCGTTTACAAGTGTCGACTCTCCGTTTACTAGTAAACGAAATAGTTATTTTCATCACAAGGTCCACAAAGTATTTTCTGACGAATGTGGCTTTGTATAATCACATTCGTCAGAAAATACTTTTGGACCGTGTGATGAATGCAATTTTTCGTCAGAAGGCCCGTAAACCGCGATCAAACCGAGCGAAGGGAGGTTAGAATCGCGGTTTACCGGGTCTTCTCACGAAAAGGCACTTTTCGATACGGGCTGAACATAGCAGCAGTGACAAAATATGAATATTCATGCTTTGATTGTAAATTCATGTAAATTGGAAAAATCTGATGCTTATTTCTTCAATGCTGATTGCTGGCAATTAGAGTGCGGTCCATAAATGGGCAAATTCATGCATTATATTATCAGTAATTTAACCTCTCACATACGGGGCCTTTTTGTTACCAAGCGTAGCGTACTCACGATACAACTCGAATTCTGTTCAATGAGAAATCCACTCCTTCGAATCAAGGGAAAATAATTATACTGCTAGATGGAGAGAAAAGTCGGGGAAAAATTCTAGTGCTCGGCACCAGAAACGAGGCGCAAACTGCCGAACTCCCATATTTTAATCGACATAAGAATAAAAATTCTAGATCAGCACGGAAATTTTGCTGTAAGTTAATCAATTTTTGCGAAGAAGCACGAGAAAAATTCTAGAGCTGGCACTAGAAAATTTCCCGGTGTGGCAATTTTGTGGGGAATTCCGTAGAAAATTATGGGAAAAACTTCATTAATTCTTAGTAGCATTAGAAATTTTATTGTGCAGTTGGAGAATTTTTCTAGTGCTAGCACTAGAATTTTTTTTTCTTCCTATCCTCGTACGTGTCCGCGCGACATCGGCAACGTTCGGCTTGCCGAAGTGAGTCGAACAGCTGCACTCGGGAGTCCCGAGTGGAGACTTACAAATGACGTCTTCAACGTCGAGTAACGTTAGCACATGTTCTGCAGAATTATGTGATAATCAGGGATTATTGGTCTTATTTTTCTCTGAAAGTGTGATTAACCATATCAAATTTGTGGGAAAAAAGTGTGAAACAACCAGTCGTAGAAATTGTTGAAAATTACTGACATTATTCAGGGATGACGTTTTAAAATAATGTAATTCCTTGTAATCGTGGAACAAATGCAATAAAAAAAATCTATAAAAATAATTCGTTGGCTTAAGGCTCATTTTTGTTGATACTGTAGTACATTAATTTACATAACGTTGATGTTATTAGTGAATAATTAAGGGAAAAAAAAATTGACCGACTGTAATGGTTAGGTGGGTGAGGTGTTGCTCCGGCGGACATCCAAGCTAAACAGCGTTGAGCTGGGTTGGTACTTGGATGGGTGATCGCTTAGGAACAGCTTGCTCGCACAAATATTACGGCGGTAGGTACGGTGTAGCGGCCTAGTGTCTCCATCTAGTCAGTGTGTCAGATGGATACATTAGGGTAGTGCACAATCGGCCGGCTGTACGACTGGGGTTTTACATGGTTTCCCGTGCAGTCCTAGCTCGAATGGGGCACAGCTAAGGGTAAGACGGCCATGATACCGCAGATAATAATCAGAGGAAAAGTAAAGGAGGGGAGGCAGGCTAGAGGAGGGGTTTCAAATCGAGAACTACTTCGATAAAACCAATGAAATAGAAAAATAAAATGAATAAAAACAAAAATTGTGGCCGGGGAAAATTTTTTTGTCTGTCGAGTAATTTTTCGTTTGTCGATAAAGAAGATTTCGTGATGAAACGACAAATTTTCTAGTGCCGAAGGGGAAATTTTCATGTGCTGGCACATTGCGCCTCAATTCTAGTGCAGCACTAGAATTTTTCACGGAATTTTCCCACAAAAATTGTCTGACTTTTCTTTCCGTGTAGATAATTGAAACTAGCGTATCCCTTTGTACAATGATATTTGTATGATTCAGCTACCGTCTATGGATGTCGGAATAATCAATTTTGAGCGTAACACGGTACTACAGAATTTGGGTCAGTTAGACCACCATTATGAAACCTACATGGTTTTGAAGATTTTTTCACGCTGATTACGAATCTGCTTGAAAAAATCCTCTAGGAGGTCTAGTTATAGAGTAATAAAATATTGAAAACCGGAAAACTAGCTAAAATGCTCAGTTCGAATAATTAATTAAAAAATGAATTTGGTCGTTCTGAGTTCCGTTAAAAAAATGCTAGATTGGTGGAATTCTCATATTTTTAGTGATTGCTCCCTCCCTTCGATTCGTTGCGCGGAAAATCCTAAAAAAATTCATGAAAAATTAGCATTTTTTGAGAAAAAGAATGGTTATGGTTGGGCGGAATAGCCGGAAGTTAGTTATGAATTTTTGGAGAAGCACCAAGTTCAAACCGATACCAACACGTGTTGTAACCTCCACTGGATTGTAATCAGGATTAGAAGATGCCCTTCCTTCAAGGAAAACTCCTGATCAACCTGGTGAAAAATCGTCGTGAATTGTGGAAGGATGTCGTACCTGATTTTGATGCAGAGAACCCAGCCGTCTGGGAGGAAATTAGAAATTTTTTTAATCCTCCCATTTCACCAATAAGGTGAATAAGGTATTTACTTTTGAATGGAAAGGAAATATTCAATTTTGATATTCACAACGAATTTTTGCTACAATCAGACCAGCAAGTCTGCTCGAATCTTCAAGCCTAGGTATGTCGTTTTGTTATCCTTCATGGCCTGCAATTGAAGGCTGAACGACAGGGACATGTTTGTGAACCCTTTTGGAGGCTGTACCGGGATTTATTATTTTTCCAAGAAGTTCTTGAGATTGAGAAGATTGAGTCTGACGCCGAAACCCTATCCCAGACGTCGACGTTTCCAGATGATTCTGAATTTCCCTCGAAATGAAATGAAGAATAATTATGAAAACTTGAAAATTACTTCCCATTTCAACTTTGTATCCTTAAACACGTGAATTCCGGCTTATTATCCTTAATAAAATAATTCAATTGTGAAAATTTCAGTAATATATTCCATTGATTACGGTAAACAACTAAATTACAACAAAAATTATCGCTAAACTAGCCCAATCTAAAATTGTGTGGCAAATAATGAAGAAAAACGAGATGGATGGTTAATTTGAAGTCAAATTTTTGATAAATATTTGAATCTGATAGAAATAGTAAAATTTTTGTAAAAGTTTTCTCGCAGGTCTCGTTCTTGTGCATAAAAAAAAACCCTTCTGAGAAATGTAATGATCTCTTCTCTATTTTGCGATAGCCGTCAAACTATGATTGCAAATTTTAAATAATAAAATTGACTTTCCTCTTTTATGGCTTCCCCATTTAACTACTTCACTACTTCATTACAGTTATATACTATGAAATTCGAACAATTTGATTTGTTTATGAATAAAACAAAGAGAGAAGAGATGTCATTTGCTTCAAAAATCTCATATTCAAATTGGTATCATTTTTTCATCACGTAATTATGCACCGCGAATGTAAAACCTCCCCAGACAAGTTCTGTTAGGTGTGTGCTAAATATACACCTGAGAATCAGAGGAGAAGCATCACCCCAGCTGTGTTGGAAGCATTCAGAAAGGTTTTTCAACGACCAGCGAGGAACCTAGAAAAATCATGGGTGTCCCACACCGTTCGCAGTAATTGTTATCGAAATCTCCATTATAGTCAAGACGGAATCAACAAGATCACATTCAATGTTCCAGCGACATGGAGAGAGCCCATCGATCATGTCACCGGCTGTTTTTTTGTCTGATAGACGTGACTGGGTACCATAGGAAAAATAAACATTTGCTGAAGTATCCAGAAGCTGCTTCAATGGATTCTCCATCGTTCATTGGTGGACAATCAGAAATCTATGATTCCCCAGAATCTGATTCACCAGTGGACATGTCTTCTCACGAAGTGAGCGAGAGCAGCACGGATCCTGAGTATGAAGAGTCTTCAGCCCAACCCGAGAATCAGCCTCAACTCTTCACTCAGGAAGCTCTGAATGATTTGGTGAGGGATCTCTCAGGCTTATCTAAATACCAAGCAGAGTTGCTAGCATCAAGATTGAAGGAGCGTAATCTTTTACTCTTCCGGGAACACATATCTCGTACTTCCGTTCTAGAGATCGCCGTTTCCAACAGTTTTTCGCGGAAGAAAAAAATCCCATGTATGCGTCTGATATTGCTGGATTGATAAAGAGTATGGGGATTGAACATAGGCCAGATGAATGGCGATTGTTCATAGATCCCTCATGCACTAGTTTGAAAACAGTTGTGCTACACATTGGGAATCAGTATCCATCTGTCCCAATCGCCTATTCCACCACTCTCAAGAAGAAGCACGACATAATCAAGTACCTTTTCGAGAAAATTGGATATGAGCGCTACCAGTAGAGAATTTGCGAGGATTTAAAGATGGTTGCCCTCGTTCTTGGCCTACAATTAGGAAACACCAAATTTCCCTGCTTCCTTTGCAAATGGGATAGTCGAGCACGCTCAGAGCATTACATTCGCAAGGACTAGCCCATTCGGGATACCCTCCAGTCTGGAAAGAAAAATGTTATAAGGGAACCACTCGCCGATCCTGATCTGATTTGTCTCCCAGTTTTGCATCTAAAACTGGGATTAGTCAAGAATTTCGTGAAGAAACTGTCGAAGGATGCAGAAGCCTTCAGTTATTTGCAAAAATTATTTCCATTCAAACACTCAACAGAATCAAACTCAAGACCTGGAATTCATTGAAGAGAATCTTCAATCTAGTTATCTCAGAATTCTTGGGAGGAGAACGTGCTCCGAACTACCGAGAGCTAGTACAGGACATGATTAACAATTATAACGAGATGAGTTGCAATATGTCGCTGAAAATACAATTCTTGGATTGCCATCTGGACTTTTTCCCCGAGAAATTAGTCGATACGAGTGAAGTGTTCTTCACTGAACGTCTCCGGTGTCTTCGGTGAACGTTTCCGTCAAGACATTGCGTCGATGGAAAAACGGTACAATGGTAAATCAATACTGCATATGCTTTCTGACTATTGTTGGACCTTGATCAATGAAGATGAGATACCACACAAGAGACAGTGCCCTAGAATTTCCTTCCAGAATTCGGAGAACGTGAAAAGACGAAGGACCTTCTCATGACTGAACTGTTCATCCGCTGATTCACGTTTTTCTTCATTAATCGCTTTACACCTTAGGATTCGGCTCATTTAGCAATTATTTTTGTTACAATCTTGTTGTTTACAGTAATAAATCGTCGTTGTTTAGTTGTTTACAGTAATAAATCGAATATCTTACTGAAATTTTGTCAATTGAATCATTTTATTAAGGATAATGAACCAGAATTTACGTGTTTAAGGATACAAAGTTAAAATGGGAAGTAATTTTCAGGTTTTCATAATTATTCTTCATTTCATTTCGGGGGAAATTCAGAATCATCTGGAAATGTCGACGTCTGGGATAGGATTTCGGCGTCAGACTCAATCTCAAGAACTTCTTGGAAAAATAATAAATCCCGGTACAGCCTCCAAAAGGGTTCACAAACATGTCGCTCAGCCTTCAATTGCAGGCCATGAAGGATAACAAAACGACATACCTAGGCTTGAAGATTCGAGCAGACTTGCTGGCCTGATTGCAGCAAAAATTCGTTGTGAATATCAAAATTGAATATTTCCTTTCCATTCAAAAGTAAATACCTGAAATGGGAGGATTAAAAAAATTTCTAATTTTCTCCCAGACGACTGAGTTCTCTGCATCAAAATCAGGTGCGACATCCTTCCACAATTCACGAAGATTTTTCACCAGGTTGATCAGTAGTTTTCCTTGAAGGAAGGGCATCTTTTAATCCTGATTACAATCCACTAGAGGTTACAACACGTGTTGATATCGGTTTGAACTTGGCGCTTCTCCAAAAATTCATAACTAACTTCCGGCCATTCCGCCCAACCATAACCATTCTTTTTCTCAACAAATGCTAATTTTTCATGAATTTTTTTAGGATTTTCCGCGCAACGAATCGAAGGGAGGAAGCAATCACTAGAAAGATGAGAATTCCACCAATCTAGCGTTTTTTTAACCGAACTCAGAACGACCAAATTCATTTTTTAATTAATTATTCGAACTGAGCATTTAGCTAGTATTCCGGTTTTCAATATTTTATTACTCTATAACTAGACCTAGAGGATTTTTTCAAGCAAATTCGTAATCAGCGTGAAAAAATCTTCAAAACCATGTAGGTTTCATAATTGTGGTCGAACTGACCCAAATTCTGTAGTACGGTGTAATCATTCGCTTTTCCGTGGGTCCTGGAGAGGTTGATAGCATCTCAGTAATATTGAATACAGCAATATTATCCATTACTTTAATGTTGAGGAATATTCTACAAATGATTCTTCATTATTTTAATGAAGTCATAATGCTCCGAGCCTTCCATAGTTGTCGAAAATTTATCGCTAGTTTAGTTGCATAGCAACGAGAGGGAGAAGATTGGCAGATTGAAATCGCGAGCGCGCAGTGCGAAGGATCTTATTGCAAAACTTATCCTGATCGTTGATATGCGGAAAAACTTGTGAAAAGTTTTCTACAATTTTGGAGCACAAGGAGCACAAGGAGAATTCCGTTAGAGTATTCCCAAATCTGAATTTCAACCGATAGAAATGCAGTCGTAATTTACGCTTCAACTTTAAGCGTAAAATACACTTCAGAAAGCGTAGAAGACGATTTTGAAAGTAATTTACTTTCAACTTTTTCTGTGTATAGCATATGGACTACTAGGTAACGTTCTGTTGATCCAGTGTGAGATGAGTACACTGAGAAAAAAAATACTTTCGCCAAAGAATTCTGTCTTGGGGGAAGAATTTATTTTTTGACACTGCCTCCGCTTTTCAGAATTTGCACGATAGTATACGAAAAGTGGTTTTCCGTTTACGAGATTCACTTTTCGTTTACAACAGCTGATTTTTTAGTTACAACTTGCGGTTCATTCCTATGTCACTGTTTGAAAGATGGCGCTGTCGTTACATTTTCGACCGATCACATAGGAAAAAACGAACGGGCCGAGCTTGGCCCAAGCCCGGTGGCCGGGCTGCCGAACTTCGGGGCCCGTTCCTCAACCGGGACCACGCCGGACTTGGTTGAAACCTGGGATGACATCGGACCAGGTCTGGGCGCCGATCTCAGCCCAGCGTTGGTTGCCAGTCGTTGGCCAGGCTCAAGTAAACACTACTTAATTACGTGAATATGATATGGGTGATTGAAATACAAGTAATTCAATATTACTCCTCAGCATTCGTAACAGGTTCAACGCGGAAAAAAAATCAATACCGGCATGCGACTGGCGCCGGATTGGCTGCCAAATTATTCATGACAATTATCGATAACAACAAAAACAAACTAATTAACATTTTTTACGATGATTTTTAGTATTAATTGTGCCCTACCTACTAAACCCTAACGCAATCATCGCTGAAAACCCGATTTTGTTAACTTAAAATATTACCCTAACGTCGGCTCGAACCCACCACCTCACGACTACTACTCCAACGCCCTAACCACTAGTCTACCGCGCAATTCGTAAAACCTCTACTTTAAATCGTCCATATTAATTCCATCTCGGTTTTTTTCGACTTGAGCGTTTGATTATTCAGTTGATAGAAATATTAAGTGTTTCAATTATAGTTTAATCGGTAAATAAATTTCATAATGAATAATAATAATAATAATTATTAATTACAATAATAATTGTAACAATGATGATTAATGTTGAATGACGATTCTTCTTCTTTTCGTAATAATTAGCAAGTAACATGTGACTTCAATACCTATAATGTCTCCATTTCTTTACCATTACACCCTTAAAATTTTACCCTCAAGATTCCACCCTTGCCATTCAACCGTCACAATATCAGCCTTATGATTTTTTCGCCCCTTTCCATTATTGCGATTTGACGCTTACAATTTTACTCTTCAGATTTTACCCTTATGATTCCACCCCTATGATTCCATTCTCATCATCTCACCCTTACGACTTAACCCTTACAATTACACCAACGGCTGGAGCCCAATGACCAAGCTCCGGGCCACCGCTGGCTGGGGCTTGGTAATCGAGCTCCGGCATGCCAATGTTCGGCCAAGGCTGGGCCAGATCTGTCAACCAAGGCTCGGTTACCCGCCCTTCCCCCGAGATTCAAGCCCTGGTCTTCAGGGATGGCCGAACCTCGGTCCAAGCTTGGGCGCCCAGACTTGGCAAGCCCAGGCTTGTGCCAGGCTTGGCCCATTTTTCCAACACTGGCATTTCCTACGTGGGGGTGTCATTACTCCTGTATCTACGTATGTACACAGAGAGGAATTTTTACTAAAAATTACCCTTCCAAAAGGATAAACGTGTATTATTAAAATTTTTCGTTTGATTTCTATTCGAAAGTTCGACAAAAATTGAGGTTAAATAATAAAATTTATAAAACGTAAAATATATTTTACCCTTCCGCATGATAATTTTCGTAGAACAAACCAAAAATTGTCTACACATTTGTCAACATGTATATAGACAAAGCCAAAAAATATCTATGTGAAGGATAAAAATTATAGTTATCCTGGTAATTATTATAAAATGCATTGAATAATTTTTGTTCACCCAATTCTATTCAGCTAATTTACGAATAATGAGGACCAATCCTGAAAAATTAATCAGGCACTGATAAGACAGATCCTGACTCTCGCATGGAGCGGGGATCAGGTTCTGACCGGACGGATTTGATCGTACACTCAGGGAGATCGAATACACTACTGATAATGAACAATCAAACCGGATCCTGACATTCGGATCAGGCATGGATCCAAACAAGCGTTACAAAACTGATCCAAAAATGAATCAAAACCAGTTTTTACTGATCAGTCCCTGATTCCAGGCTGATTTGAATTTCCACTTAGGCCGTGAATTGATTTTGCCAACCTCAATGTTCAATCGTATATTTATCTCCCGCATCAACTCACGCACCCCAAACGATCCCTGCGCACCATCTGAATAAAACTCCCGAGTGCAGTCAGGTCAACGAATTCTACAGGATATAGGACTCTAACCCTTGTTCATCGGTCGTCCCTCGTGTGGAAACGAGAGACGACTATTTAATCGTAAATGGGCATCAAGAGAGACGTGCTCATGGTCCGTTCTCTTGTCCCTTTTCCCAGAAGGGTTTTAAACCTGGAGGAGAATGGAGGGGAAAAAGAAAAGGAGTAGAAACTGAAGAAAATCATTGTAAAAACAGTCACGTTGTATTTGAGATCGATATTTGATGGACCAGAGCGGGAAAACTAGCGTTAAAACGGAATAAAGAAGGGGGTGGGGGTTAATGTGGAAGAACTAAATTGAGGCAATCCTACAGCCTATTCTCAGTAAAAACTGTTTTTTGTATTTTACAGTGTTTCGATTTCCAAATTAAGGGGAGTGGACGGGGTATACGCTGATCGGAAGAAATTAAAATGTCATGGACGACTGTTCATGTAACGGCAGTTTTCAGGAGAGCGACGTTTAATCCTATTGAGGATGTTTAACCTATCAACTGGACAACTTAGTTGAAAAGAAAAATAAAATTGACTAAATAAATCATTCATGTTACAAATTATTTTTCTCATCAACCTAGAGTGTTATGGCGTACTTTTCCGGTCTCAAAAACAATAATTAAAGAAAATGTTCATAGATAGTGGAGGACTTGTGACTGCAGTGATAGTCGAATTTTGCGCGGGCAACATCCCACGCTTCAGCTAGTAGTGGGGTTGTAATAGTGAGATGAATGTCTGTGTGTGTTATACGTGTCCATATGCTTCCAGCACTGAATTATCGTCACCGACTTTACCGACCTCGATCAGCTGTTGTGTGGTGTTGTCGCGTTTCTCGACTTGTAATGGCGGTCAAATTTTGTTTAGAGGAATTCGAGAATTAATCGAAGATATCACGCCTATATGGCCCGGTCCCCTACTTTTTCTCACATAGATTCTTCATAGTCTAAAGTAGATGGCTTGTGGTTTTTTTCAATATCTTGAGTGTCTAACCCATGCAACATCTCGATCAAAGTTCACACGATCACGTATCCTCCCTAAGCGTAATGTTACACGGAGAGAAATTTTTGATAAAAATTACGCTACCGTTCTATAAAAGTGTATCATGAGTCATCGTTTCCTCATTTCTATCCCGAAATTTAGTAAAAATTAATATATGATGATCAAATTTTATTCTACGTTAGAGAAATTTTATCCTGACGCATAATAAATTTTACCCTTCCAGTCCAGTAATTTTTATGTAGATAACAACGAAAGTTCTAAAACGGTTAGTAAATTTTACCCTACTGGTACAGTAATTTTTACTCTAGCGGCACGGTAATTTTTATTTTTATCAGGATAAAATTTCTCTAACGTAGAATAAAATTTGATCATCATATATTAATTTTTACTAAATTTCGGGATAGAAATGAGGAAACGATGACTCATGATATACTTTTACAGAACGGTAGGATAATTTTTATCAAACATTTCTCTCCGTGTACAAGAAGTGATTTTCAGAAATTAATTTGTCCCTAGGATGCCCCGATGGAAGGATTAAGATTATTACTAACATGTGGCTGAAATATGAACCTGATATATGAAACGATATCAAAATTATGGTGAATAATGTGGGTTCTGGCTAAATATCCTTAAGGGAGGAAAAAAAAAATTTTAATTTCAGCAGCAGGGATACGAGAATTCCTCTACTTATTTGATTATTCCATGAAAACATTGATATCTAGATAATCTGGTCTTTTCCCGGCATTTCACCAGCATAGTCTCCAATATCCAATATCTCCATTCTCACTCTCCCAAAATGCTTCATAATTCAATTGAAAATCTCCTAGATGTCATTATTTAATTCCTAACATTTCCATCACTAAAATTTTCTCCGTCACTCGAATCCATCACTTCTCTCCAAAAATACCCCCCCCCCCCCCCCCCGCCGAGATAGATGGATAAATCTCACACAGAGCGACAAAAGTGCATCATCACAAAAGAGACGAGTATGGAATATCTCGCGAGTAATCCACGACCAAGAACAAAGGAAATGTACCCGCTAACTGCGTTACTCCTCATCAACCATTTCATCCCTTTTTCTCCCCTCTCATTAGCGATAATTGAATGTCATTGTTCCGCCCATCATTGCCAGATCTTTTGCTGATGACAACAACCATTTGTGTGCCACCTTTGTCTCAATTCCATCTCCCAAATTTACGTACCCCATCCCACTTCACCCCCCCCCCCCCCCCCCCC
>NW_021680372.1:1067108-1071509 GCF_001412515.2 Diachasma alloeum | reverse complement strand
CCCCCCCCCCCCCCCACCATTACTCAACCGAAACAATCAGACGATTCCGAAAAAATTCATAAATTGTAAACGTCCTCATTCTTTTTATCAAAAAATATTTCATCCTTATCTACTTCTTCTTATTCCCGTCGCGTAAAATCCTTCCTGAAGCCATGAATCTCAACATTTTTATCTTCCTCTTCTTGAGAAAAAAAAACTAACATAAAAGATATGAGATAATTTAAACGCTGAAAAAGTTTATCTATTCTTCACTAAAACGAAAATAGAGGAATGGTACATTGAAAATGGTCTCATTGGAGAGCCGAGGAAAAACCACATCGAAATATAGCCGTAGATTTTCGTAAAAAGCTCTGCTGACGGGTTTTTTGAGATTTTAATTCACTAGACGACAAACGTCTGCACTCGGAGAGAAAAGTTGGAGAATTTTTGTGAGGAAATACCAGGAAAAATTCTAGTGCTGTGCTAGAATCGAACCGCAATGTGCCAACATAAGAAAATTTTCCCCGCGGCCCTAGAAAATTTTCTGTTCTTATCGCGAAATCTTCTTTATCGATAAACAATTTTTTCCCGGCCAATTTTTTTTTTTCACTGGTTGATAATTCTGTTGATTACTATTCAAATTAATGTATTAATGTGTCTAAAGAATTATAGTAGTTTTGAAACAACATATTTCCCAAAATTCGTAAAGAAACCAAATTATTTCGAACAGATGAATTATTTTTTCCCATGTTAAGTGAAATTTCCCATCACGCGACGTTGCCGCAAACCCGCTAAATGCGCCCGGGCGGTAGAGAGTGAATTCGGCAACGCTAGGGCCTAAATAACACGGCGGGGAATCCCCGCGGAGGTGACCAGCCTAGCGTTAACCTAAAACATCATCGCTGAATAATGTCACTAATTTTTTATTCAGACGGGTTCATTTCCCACATTTGTTTTTTCAATATGGGGCGAAATAAATGATAAGAAAATACAGAAGAAATTATACGTCCGCGTGCTAAGAACGAAGATAACAAAATAATGAAAAAGAAGGAAACGATCGTACATGAAGGTGGTTGAGAGGAAGGCAAAGAACAAATACGCAGCAATATCTACTTGATATAAATCGAGAACATTGTTAGAAAATTACTCCTGAGATTTCAAGTAAAAAATCTTGAAATTTTTAACCATCACTCATTCACACAAAATTTCCATGTATTTTGTTATTGAAAAATTGGTTGAATCCTGGAATCTTCAATAGAATTGCAATTTTCAGGTCCATATGATAATAAAAATTATTACATAATTTGAAAATTCAAGCAACAATTTCCCTAATTATTCAATCCACTGAAAATTAAGTTGGATGTGATGTTCAATTTCCGCAATGAATTTGAAAATTCTAGATGTCATTGAAATATCAGTGATAATCTAACATGGAAAACCCAATTATTTTGACTTTCCAACGTGAATGAGAGATTTCATGAACGATTTGATCTTAAATTGAATTTAAATTCACAACATTGAGAATTCAAGTGCAACTATTACTTAATTTTTTAAAATTTCTAACAGTGAAGTTAATAAATAGAGAGTAAAAAAATGATCGCCCCCAATGATTCTCGACACTGATGTGGAAATAGCACCTCATAGTGAGTCAACTACGAAGTATGTTGAGGTGTGACGTCATTATATCCTCTCTCAAGGCGATTTTTTGATAATTCTACTGAAATGAACGGAATGATAAAACTGTCGAATGCCTCACGTATTGAGCTTTCTGGTGGAAGAACAATAAAACAAAATCTTATTGTAACCACGTTAATCTGGAATTCTTGACCGCAAAGCCGATAAATCCTTCATTAAACCTCTGAAGAGAAAATCCTACCAAACCCTATCGGTTTCAGCGAAGTGGGGGAGCGGACAACCATGCTTAGGCATTGTGTGTGGTAGTGAGCATTCTCTTCAGAGAGTTACATCTACCTTTAGAAATCAAATAAAAGTACCAGGAAAATAACATAAAAGCTACTTTCTAAAATTTTAGCGTAGGGCATGATGTCAATCTCATAAAAATTGTTTTCCGAGCTGATTATTAAGAAGTATTGGTAACAATGCAGATTTCTTAGCACGGACAAATCGTGCCATCTCACGCACGTCCCTTTTATGGTTACATGCAGCTAGGGTCGATAAAAAATTTACGGAATGGAGTAACGTAAAAATTTAAGGTATTAATGGCGTAGTCAGGGGAGATCGAAAAAAGTCAAGAAATTGATGATTTTTTTAATACAGCCTTTGATTTTTTCAAATCCCTATGCAAAATCCCAGATAGCCTAGAAGAATGGGTGAAATACAGGAATTTTTCTAAAAAAGGCATTTTAACACGGGCTCTTATAGGGGAAAAAGTATTAAAAATAAAGAAAAAAATCGCCATTTTCCTGAAATTTCGCACTTGGGTGGAACTGTGAAGGAGGAACAAGAAAAAAATACTATTTACAAGGGTTCCTATTCCGTCCAATAGAGTATTCGATTGCTAGACTTCCCAATGGCAACTATTAAGATTCCGGTATTTCTCTGCAGATCTGAGATTTTTATTAGTCAATGACTGATAATAGGGAAGAAATATGAAAACGTGTGACAAGTACCGAGGTACTTCTCACCAGTACCCAGGTATTTGACCCGTGATACTTGCATATCTTCAGTCGAATAATTGGACCTGACAAGTTCTATTCAGTTCTTCCCGTTCAGGACTGGCTAGGTCGTGGGAGGACTTTTCCCAAGTGCTTTCGAGACCTTTCTACTTCTGGTTATGTCCCATTTCAGCACTCGTTAGGTGTAACCAGGACTTGTATTCAGATCTTCCCAATCCTTGCCAGTCCTCTTAATTCTATGAGCCTATGAAATCCTCTCCTCCTTTTTTCTTATATCCCGCCCGTAATAATTATAAAAATTACTCTGTAATTAAATAAATACCCGATGGGAGAATATGAAAATATGATAAATTGTCTCTCTATATTTTTCTACTTTTATTTTGTAAAAAAAATGGACTGCCCGGGACTCGAACTCTGGACGTGTTTCCTTATGGCCCCCCATCCATCTATGAACCAAGCTCGATGAAGCTTAAGGATATTATGGTGGGGTCCATAGCTGGAAAAAAAGCAGAGAATTCAATGAAAATTGCTGAACAGATTATTCGATCCATTTGAAAGCCGTGTGCAAAATGTCAAGACCCCTACTTAAACAATAATAATGGGAATAATTTTTGAAGTTGTTACTTATACACGTGGTTGAATGGTCCGAGTGGAAATTCTGTTCAGGTCTCGATCAGAAACTGATCAAGTCCGATCCGAAATTCTGATCAGGCATGTTACGGCTCCACCTTATGTTTTTCCACTAGGGGGGGGGCATCGGTAATTGTAGTGCTTTTCCTACGTTATTGATCTATCGATAACGTAGGAAATTCACAAAAATTACCGATGCCCCATTCAACTGCGTGTATAAGTAGCAACTTCAAAAATTATTCCCATTATTATTGTTTAAGTAAGGGTCTTGACATTTTGCACAAGCTTTCAAATGGATCGAATAATCTGTTCAGTAATTTTCATTCAACAAGATCTATGCGCACGCTCTCGCGCGCGCTGACCTATTCATTTGTTGAAATGAAGAAATGGAATTCATTGAATTTCATTTTCTCATGAATACCTTATAAATATTGATAATGAATCAAAGAGAATTCGACTAATGATTGAAGTGAATTGCGAAGTAGACTAAAAGAATCTATGAAGAATTTTTCATTTTCAATTAATTATCTTCAATTTTTTAAAATAATCGATCTCCATGAAAGGACAGAATTTATTAATTTCACCGATGGTATATATACATGTGAAATATATATATTACATATATGACGTGAAAAAAAAATTTACCACTGAAGAATTTGAAATTATGTCACTGAAGAATTTGAAAATGCCGCGTGTTTTTTTTGTGAATAACTTCGTGTCACATATTGACCAATCAGAATTAAGTATTAGCGGTCAGGCAGTTTCGAGATATTTCGATATAAAACAACTTCACGTTTCTTTCATCTTTAGTAAATAGGATTCTCTGCTTTTTTTCCAACTATGGCCCCCGCCATAATACCCTTAACTTCGAAGATCGTCCAGAGTCCTATTGTCCTGCGCAGCCAACCTAAAACACTTACTAGTGCTCCTTTAAAACCAGGTTCATATGTTTCGCAATCTTTTTGATATGACATAACCAATTAGACTAAGACTTAGGGGGGAACGGGGGAAAGAAGGGGGGGTTTTTCCACCTCTAAAATTTTAAAAAATTGAGGAGGTGGAAAAACCTCCCAGTAAGAGGGCGATTTGGCGATAAAATTATTTCACTCAAAGAAAAAATGATTTTTCTGAATTATTGAGGCCATTGGCGGGGGGG
>NW_021680372.1:1043604-1067086 GCF_001412515.2 Diachasma alloeum | reverse complement strand
GGGGGGGGGGGGGGGGGGGGTTGTACCGATACGCATGCACCTAGAAGTTTCAAATAAATTTCATAAAATAGAATAGGTGAAAAAACCTTCTCGAAAGGGGGCGATTTCGCGAGAAAGTTATTGACACTGTCTACACACGCGGTATACGGTAATTGCCATAGGTAACGTTCTACCATGCATCTAAGGCTTTTTTTCTCCATGGATCTTTGAAAAATGTCATTGACGGGAAGGTTTGCCATGCGTCTATGGTTTTTGCCATGCATCTGTGATGCTTTACCGATGAGGCTGAAACTGGCGAAGGATTCTGGCGAATGATATGCACAACTTTTGGAGTGGATTGTACTGTTGACGCTCCAAGGAGGGCGCGGGCGGGGGTCCACTTTTTTACCCTTAATTTTCTAATCTGGGGGATGGGGGTTTCCGATGCTATCTGAGCAACCTCCATCCCTCCTTACCCATGCCCTATTGAAATAAAAAACGCAATTATTAAATTTTAAAAAAATCGTGAAAATTGACATTTCAGAAGGGGTTGGAGGGGAGACGGATGTATGCGGAGAGTTGAAATTTTCACCCAACAAGGGGAGGTGGGTTGCAGAATCTATTCCAGTCACCCCCCTCCCTCCGTTTGCATGCGTTGTATAAATAAAAAATAAAATTGTTAAATGAACAAAAAAATTCGCGAAAATCATGACTTCCCGAGGGGGTGGAGGGAGGAGGCATGTATGCGGAGAGTTAAAATTTCTACCCAACAAGGGGAGTGGGTTGCCAAATCTGTTCCAGACACCCCCATCCCTCCGTTTGCATGCGTTGTGTAAATAAAAAATTAAAGTGTTAAATGAACAAAAAAAATTTCGAAAATTGAGACTTCACGAGAGGTTGGAGGGGAGACGCATGTATGCGGAGGCTTGAAATTTTTACCCAATAAAGGGAGCGGGTTGCAGAATCTATTCTAGCCACCCTCGCTCCTGCGTTTGCATGCGTTGTTTAAGTATAAAATGCAATGGTTGAATGAAAAAAATTTCTCGAAAATTGGGATTTCACGAGGGGGTGGAGGGGGGAGGCATGTATCGGAGGGTTGAAATTTTTACCCAACAAGGGGAAGGGGATGTAGAATCTATTCTAGTCACCCTCATTCCTCCGTTTGCATGCGTTGTATAAATAAAAAATGCAATTGTTAAATGACTAAAAAATTCTCGAAAATTGTGACTTCACGAGGGAGTGGAGGGGGCACGCATGTATGCGGAGGGTTGAAATCTTTACCCAACAAGGGGAGGAGGTTGCACAATCTATTCTAGCCACCATCATCCCTTCGTTTGCATGCGTTGTATGAATAAAAAATGCAATTGTTAAATGACTAAAAAAATTCTCGAAAATTGTGACTTCACGAGGGAGTGGAGGGGCATGCCCTATTGAAATAAAAAATACAATTATCAAATTAAAAAAAAAAATCTCGAAAATTGACATTTCAGAAGGGGTTGGAGGAGGACGGATCCCAGGCAAGACTCACCGAGCTTCAACAACCGTCCCAAGCTTGGCTCAACCTCAACTTGCCGAGTGTTGGTAGACAAGCGTGGGCTATAATTTAGCCAATGGTTGTTAAGCCAGTGTTCAGCCAATGGCGCATCTTGAGCCTTGGTTACCAGGGTTGGACCAAGCATGGACGAAGACTGTCTGCCAACGCTTGGTCAATGAGGGGCTGCCAACCTTGGCCCAAGCTTGGTGGCCAACGAGTAGCCAGAATCGACAGACGTTCATTGGCGGCCATTCCTGGTCCAAGCTCGATTAGCCCGTCTTCGGCCAAGCATCGGGTAACACAGTTCTGTTGCGGCTTCAAGGAAGTAAAAAATTTGCCTTTTTCCCAGAAATCTCTTGGCCCTGGGCAGAAGTACTTTTTCTGGTGATGAGAAGTATTTTTTTTTAGTGTAAAAGCCTGTGTTGAAAAGCAGTTTTTAGAAAAATTCCTGTGTTTCACCCATTCTCTTAATCTATTTGGGATTTTGCATAGGGGTTTTGAAAAAAATCAAAGAATGCATTTAAAACAGCATCATCAATTTCTTAACTTTTTTTCGACCTCCCCCTGACCGCGCCATAAATACCTGAAATGCTCAATAAAACTGGAAGGAATTCCATCACTTCCATATAGATCGGTCGGGGTATTTCTCACACGTACAGTCTCTCGCTCACAGCAAAGCCAAACAACCGACCCGATGATTTGCGGTTTTGTGGCTCGAAGAAAAGGGGGAGAAACCAAAATCTACAGCAAGGCTTTAATCTCCGTTCCTCTCACCCCAGCAAACTTGTGTTTCTCTTTTCCTCATAATCGTAAAAAGGAGATGAATTTTCCAGGCGCAAGTTTAATTGAAAAGTCACTGAGAGCTTTCAATACTGGAAAGACAAATATTTTTACGTAAAGTATCCTCCGCTGTACTTAGTACGCCATTCATTGAAATAAATCCACGGAATTATGCGATGAAACAGGGCAATTTTAAGAGGAGAGGAGGTAATGAACTCTCAACGAGTTCGTGTACTCACACTCGGTGCATGGAGGATGGTTTCACCGAAGGGCCGGGAAAATTTCCGCAAGTAATACCACGAGAGCTTCAAAATTATCGAGCAATTCCCGATAGGTTCGTTGCAAACAAACGAAGGAGTCAAGTTTTTCAGGTTAAAAAATCACGAGTGCGAAGCACGAGTGATTTTTCCTGAAAAACTTGACAACTTCGTTTATGTGCAGGGAACCTTGAGGGAATTACTCGATTAATTTTGAAGCTCGAGTAGTATTCGGGAGGGAATTTTCCCATCCAAATGTCGGCCAAAAGAATTGCACTATGAGACAAAATTCATCTGACAGTTCCAACCAGGGGTTCACTTGACCACGGGATCTTTTGTTTTCCACAAATATAGTCAACATGAAAAATTACCAGTTGAATTATCAAAAATTATCAGCTGAATACCGTGTTGATTATATGAAATAACAGTCGAAAAGTGCAATTCTATTAGCTGACATTTGGATGAGGAAAATTCCCGCTGAAAAACATTGGCTTACTCTTACTCTAATATGCGAGGAGATATAGCAATAAGAAGATTTCGACGTTAAAATGTTTCACTCTGCAGAAGTTTTGTTGGATTAAATTAGATCATTAGCCGGTGTTTTTCTTTTTTCTTCATCCCCAATTTTTTTTTTTACTGAACTCAGTCGTGACGGAGATAATTTCTTACATCTCTCAGATGGAAATTAAAAGTCCAATGGTTAATGGGAAATTAAAATGCATTAGTTGACAGAGGGCGTTTTTGACGAATGAGAGGGTAAAACTGTTGGAGATAATTCATTAACCGTCGATCACTCGCACTCGGCCGCCAGCCTTCATCCAGCGCAGGGTTAGCGCAGCGCTGCTGCGTTAAAGCGAGCGCGCTGTTGCCAGGTTAGCGCGTATACATAACACACAGCGTGAGCGAGCGTGTATTTCCCGAGTGGAAATTCTGTTCAGGTCTCGATCAGAAACTGATCAAGTCCGATCCGAAATTCTGATCAGGCATGTTACGCCTTCACCTTATGTTTTTCCACTAAGAGAGCAGGAGTGAATGTAGCAACACTGTCGCTCAAGCGGACGACAGGAACTCGCTCGCACCGGGCGACGCGGCGCCGCTTTTCTGTACGTTCGACCTTTCTTTGTTTTTTTTTTTTAGCTAAACAAATTTTCCGAGAGAAAACGGTCAGCGCGAATGCTTAATAAACGGATTGAATTGTAGTGAAATTTTATTTCGATGTAGAGATGTTTCGACGAATTTAATGGAAGATATTTTGTTGAGTGTAAGAAACGATAAATTCACCAGAAAGCCAAGAAAATCGATTGAACAATAATCAAGAAATTTATAACGAGAAGAAGAAACAACGAACCAATGAAGATCCTCAGAAGCAAATGAACCACAGTCGACACCAGTATTTCCAATACGAGGTTATTTAACATTATTTATTGCTTTAGTCATTTGGACTCGTCAAAAACATGATTTCATGAGAAAATTGTCAGATAATCAGTCAAGTTTTATAAATTATCCAAATTTTATCCTCGTAAACTTTCTTTAAATCACAAACATCAAAAAATGTTCTTTTAAATTATTCATTCATCACGCATAACCCGTTCCTCAACACCTTAATTGTTATAGTAATAATGACTCAATACACTTGAAAAAATTTAATTTCCCCTTAATCTCCCAACAAATAATCCCAAGAAAAAATGAATACGAGAAATTTCAAAATTGCCAATCGATTATATGATCTCGACAATAGAAAAATATATCGAGAAGAATTTGCCTCCATCCTCCACCACCATCGAACTCAGTAAAATCCAACAATTTAAATGATATAAAACGTTTATACTTATCTCATACATGTTGGCTGCAGTTCAACACGTACAATTAACCAAAATTTGCACGTATACTTGTGCGACTTAAAGATTTTGGGATCCCAATGGATTTAAGTATGCTGAGAGATGTCGTGGCGTCGGTCAGGAGGAAAAAGAGCAAGGTGTCGTGCGTTCGATTGCTCGGACCCTTCAGTCATAAATCATGTAAATATTTAGATGGGATTTAATTCCTCATTCATATTTCTTTTTCCCTAAATTTGCTTTATCCCCAATGGATAACCTTTTCTCTTCTATCGATAAAATCATTTACCCTACAGAATTAAGAACTCCAATTTTTTGCTTCCAAATGCAAGCTTTGCATACCATACGGAAAAATACGAAGTTTGGGGACCATGTCTGTGTGTGATAGTGTCCACTCAGAGCTCACTTTTTCTTAAAATTAACGAATAAACGGGAAAATTTATTCCAAAAAATCTGAAATTTTGTCAGTTTATTGGAATCATTTGGGACTAAGTTCACGCCAAAATTCAGCGGGATCCGTCAATTAGTTTTTGAGAAATAGCCATTTGTTTCTTTACGCTTTTTCCTAAATATCTCGAAAACTACCCAACCGATTTCATTTTTTTTTCTCAAAATATTCGTCTTGATGCCCTCTATCGCAATCAATCAAAATATGTATACTCGTTCATAGAAAGTTTTCGAGATATTTTGATTTTTCTCTTTTTGACCTAAAATCGTTGTTCGCACTCTAGCATTCGCAAAAATGGAGATATCAACTTGAAATTTGGCATGAAGTTTTCTCTAGTACACTGATAGAACGGATTAGTTATTGTTAACGAATGGAATTTGGTTGGAGGTTAGGGTCTATTCGGTCCCACCAAATGTTCATTCGTTAATAGTTAACGAATGTATGTTTGAGGAGCCTTGTTTGACTTGATTTTCGCCATTCAAGTGAACCATTCGTTAACTGTTAACAAATATTCATTTGGTCATAGTAAACTCTACCATTCGTTAATAGTTAACGAATGTATGTTTGAGGAGCCTTGTTTGACTTGATTTTCGCCATTCAAGTGAACCATTCGTTAACTGTTAACAAATATTCATTTGGTCATAGTCAACTCTACCATTCGTTAATAGTTAACGATTCTCATTTGGAATAAATGAATCATTCTATCAGTGTAGTAACAATGGTTCGTATTGAAAATGGGCTCAATCGGATAATTAGTTTCTGAGATATTCAACTTTATATGTAAATCTAATTTCTTTAAAATCTCAATAGCGAGTTAACCAATTATAATTTTTTTTTCTAATTTTCGTCTCGATATCCTCTATCTTGATCAATCAAAATATCTGCACTCAATTACACAAAATTTAGAGATATTTTCATTTTTGTCGTTTTGACTTTAAAGCGTTGTTCGCACTCTAGCATCCGCAAAATGGAGATATCAACTTGAAATTTGGAATGAAATTGTCTTTAGTAGTAGCAATGGTTCGTATTGAAAATAGGCTCAATCGGATAATTACTTTCTAAGATATTCAACTTTATATGTAAATCTAATTTTTTAAATATCTCAATAGCGAGTCAACCGATCCTAATTTCAATTATTCAAGAATATTCGTCTTGTTTTGTAATGTCTATGTCCTTTTTTTTATATTTTTCATATCTCTTTTGAAATCTTTTTTGATCATTTATTTATCCCTTTTCCAACCCTTTTTTATTTTTTGTTTTTTGCTTTTTTGTAATATCCTTCCTTTTCTTTTATTATTCCTATCCTTTTCTGAATCTTTTTTCGCCATTTATTTATCCCTTTTTGCTTCCGAATAAAAGTCTTTTAATTGAGCGATTTTACGATTTTCTAATTTTGATGGCAAATGGTGCAGAATGAAACGTGAAGAATAGTTATTTTCATCACAAGGTCCACAAAGTATTTTCTGACGAATGTGGCTTTGTGTAATCACATTCGTCAGAAAATACTTTTGGACCGTGTGATGAATGCAATTTTTCGTCAGAAGGCCCGTAAACCGCGATCAAACCGAGCGAAGTGAGGTTAGAATCGCGGTTTACCGGGTCTTCTCACGAAAATGATGTTTTTAGGGTCATCTCTGTATGTATGTGTGTGATAACTTGAATTTTTGGTGATCAATTTTTAGAAAATTCCACATAAATACGGTGAAATTTATCGACAAAAGTCTGAAACTTTGGCTCATGGTAGCTATGATTAAGCTTCACTTTGGTACGCAGTTTCAGGCCGATCGGTTCAGTAGTTCCTGAGATATAACAACTTCTTTCAATTTCGTTATTCCTCAATATCTCAAAATCTACTCCACCGATTTCAATATTTCTTCTTTCAAAATACTCGTCTCGATGGCCTCTATCTAGATCGATCAAAATATATATACTCGTTCAGACAAAATTTGAATATATTGCGGTTCTTCCGTTTTTTAATGAAAAATCTTGTTTACATGATAACTTGATGAAAAATGGAGATAGGGGGTTGAAATTTCGTATGTTTCAAGCTTTTATAACATAAAAGGTTGGTATTGTAGATGGGGGCAATTAGCCGAGCGGTTCTTGAGTTATTTAACCTTTTGTGTAAATATATTTCTTCAAATTTCTCATGAACTACTGGACGGATTTCAATTTTTTTTTCAAAATAGTTGTCTCGGTAGCTACCATCTAGATCAATTAAAATATGTATATCCGTCCGTACAAAAAAACAGAGATATTCTCGTTTTTTCGTTTTTAAATTTTTTTCATTCTTGTCCGCACGATATTTTGAGAAAAAATGAAAATAGTCAGTTGAAATTTGGTGTGATTATAGCTCTTACAATATTGAAGATCAGTATTTTGGATAGGCGCAATCGACTGAGCAGTTTCGAAGATATTTAACCTTTTGTACAAATCTATTTTATTAAAAGGTTGAATATCTTCCTGTAGACATCCTGTAGCATGTGGTTACGATTGTATACCTGTCACAAGGACAGGGAATTGCTACGGATTCATTCGAAAGCTTACTACCAATGGAATTGGTAGAAATAAAAAAAAAGAAAAGGACTAATAACGCAAAAAGTAACGGTCACATGCCTTTTGTCGGATGGGCTCGAACCCCTGCTTGTTTTAGAATTGTTAAGCGTCGAGAAACACTCTATAATATAAAAAACGAAAACGGGCGGCGCCGCGCTCATTGAGCGAGTGATCGAGGCTTAAAGACGTGAATTTTCTGCAGAAAATTAAACTCACTTTTCAATTAATTGAAAATTCAAGAATACATTTACTTGAATTTTCCAGATTTCTTTTCACTTCTATGGATTAATGAAATAAAATTTGAAGTTTCGAGGGATTGTTTCAATAAGTTGTGAGTTTCCAAGTTTAATCGTCAATAGCTCCAGAATGGCACAGTGAAATTTCAAGATTTTTCGCTCACTTTCAAGATACTTTTGCATGTTTCAAAATGAGATTCTACACTCTCAAAAAAAGTTACTACTCACCAGTACTGAATTCTACTTGGGAGAAGTTTTCTTGTGAAAAGTTGGGAAACTACTTGTCCCAAGTACTTTTCATGTCCTTGGGTGAAGTACAATATTTGCTAAGCAAGTAGGAAAAGTACTAGGAGGAAGTACTTTTATTACTTCCTGTCAGCATTTTTCTTACTTCTCACAAGTACTTTTAATGCTTGGAGCAAGTAATTTTTCTACTTCTCGCGAGTACTTTTATGACTTGATTCCAGTACTTTTGGTTGGTTATTTTGTTGGGGAATTTCATATCATTAATTATCATTCTCATTATCGTTCTCATTATCATTATCATTATCATTCTCAGATGACAATGACCAAATTTCATCGAGGGGAGGTTACGATGAGTTTAAAAATCGCGAGATATTGCAGTAAGATTTATCACACATTGATGATTGATTATTTATATATGTTGAAAGACGAAGAATAAGTGGGAAAAAAAACGATTATTTATTGTTTATTTGCCCCCAAGACCTTGAAAATGAAGAAAAATAGCACAGTGTACTCAATTTTTGAGCTACAGGGGTTTCCTTTTGTAAATTTTTCAAAAGATGTCTAGAATAACGGTTACGAGCTACTTTTTTTCAAAATTCGACTTCTAAATAGGCAATTTCATTCTTTGTCGCATAATGAAATTGCAATTTTCACACAAGATAGCTCAAAAGATTAATACTTCAATTTTTTTGTTCAATATAAAATATAACAATTATTTTGAGAATCATTTTGCTGGCTATTTCGCATGAATATTACCTTTTTTGTTATTAAAATAAGGACTATTTGGAAATTAAATTTGGAAAACTTAATTGGTAATTGTTATTCTACACATCTTTTGAAAAATTTTGAAAAAAAAATCTCTGTAGCTCGAGAATTTATTACACTGGACTGTAGTTCAGTACATTTCAATTTTCAAGCATTTAAGGGGCAAACGAACAATAAACAATAATTTTATTTGCATTAATTCTTCGTTTTTCAGCGATCTCCATTGTATGATGAATCTTACTGTAATATTCCGCGAAAATCCATTGGTACTGGATTTGAGTACTATTACTACTTGTCTCAAGTATTTTTTCTACTTTTGAGAAGTACAGTTCGCTACTCAGTACAAGTACTTTCAGTACTGATGATGAGTACAGTTGGTACTTGTCACCAGTGCTAATTGTACTTGGAGCATAAAACTTGTATTCAGTCGATTTTCGACTTGGACCAAGTAAAAAAATTATCTTTTCTCCAGAAACGCCTCGGTACTGAATACAAGTAGTTTTCCTACTTATCAGAAGTAATCTTTTTTTAGAGTGTACTCATCAAAATTGTATCATTTCATCAGGAGATATTGACGATTGAATATCTACCTCATTTTGCCCCAATTAGGAGATAATTGTCATTTGTAGTGAAATATCTTGAAAATGAAGGATTTTAACGGATAATTTAATACCTTTTTATACAGAATTTTCCCATTCACAAAGAACTCGCAACATTGCTCTGTTAATTCCCTAGTTTTCGAAATAATTTCATATTTATCAAAGAATACATTCGACTGATCACTTAAATATTAAAAAAGTAGTGCTTCAAATTAACAGCTCCAGGCACTTTTTTCTCATTGTCATAAGAAATATGCCAAGAGAATCACTGTTTTCTCTTCTTTAACAAGTGATGTTTGTTGCTAATTGTTAAAAATCGTTTTCTTGAAGAAATTACTGTAAATCCTAGAAAAACACGGAGGTTATGCGCGACAGCTGACAGTTCAGCGTAGAGCTCGACCTGTTAATCCAAAAAATACCATAGTTACACCGTTGAAAAGCTCATGGGCGATTTATATAATGTAACTAACGACACTTTCCCGATTTGTCGCCCCGTTTTCATTATACCGAATGTAAAACATTTAGAGGTAGTGGAGGGCGAAGTTCTGTCGTGTATAGATACGCGGTGCGGTCGGCCTGATGTTTTGCTCAGTCGGTCAAAACTTTTCTTGGCCGAGACGCTACCGCGTATCTCGATTTGTACACGAAGAGAAATTTTTGGTAAAAATTGTCGTGAAATTCAGGTAAAAATTACCCGGATGGAAGGGTAATTCTGTAGCAGTGTATTTTTGGAGCAATAAATATCCTTGATGTAGATAAATTTTAATGAACATTTCCGGATAATATTTGTTCTTATCAGAGTAAAAATTGCCAGTACGCGTGGATAAAAGTTATTACATATCTTGGTGGTTTTTACAAATATCGGAATAAAAATTACTGTTCCAGAATGGTAAAAAATACTAACCTTACCTACAGATTTCTTCCACGCAGAGGTTACTACTCCAAAATACTCGAGTGTTACCGACAGAGCTCAAAGTGTTTTTACCACGAGACATTCTACTGGCAGAATTTATTGTCTGGTTAGTTTTTGATGCGTATGATGGGTATAATTTAATAGAATTGGGTGAATAAAAATCATTCTATGAATTTTATAATAATTACCAGGATAACTATAATTTTTATCATTCACATAGATATTATTTGTCTTTGTCTATATACATTTTGACAAATGTATAGACAATTTTCGGTTCCTTCGGCGAAAATTATCATACGGAAGGGTAAAATTTATTTTACATATGATAAATTTTATTATTTAACATCAATTTTTGTCGAACTTCCTGACATAAATCAGACGAAAAATTTCAATAATACACGTTTATCCTTCTGGAAGAGTAATTTTTACCAAAAATTTTTCTCTGTATAGACGGGACAGACCTTACTCTCCTTTAATAATTTCCTCACGGACTGGTCGAGTGTGCTCACGGACCCGTTGAATGCTTCATGGATTGTTCTGGGCCGTCGCCCCTAAAATACTACCTCAGGCGCGCCCAGCCGGTCCGTGCTACCAAACTTGATAAGTCAGTGACAAAAAGTTTTATTAATGATAAAAAAAACATTTTTGTCTTCTTCACCAAGTGATATTTGTTGCTAATTGTTCAAAATCATTTTCTTGAATCAATTACTAAAAATTTTTAAAACGTACCAAGCGAGTAGTAAGTTTGTTAAAAAATTTCATTAATGGCAAAAAACCATTTATTTAATATAAACAGAACCTTTACTAACTAAAAATTGTTAATTTGAATAAAGAATACTTCGTACTATTAAAATAAACTTATTTATTTGACTTAAAGAGACTCTCACCTCCTCAGCCATTAACGATCATAACAGCAATTTTAATTAGAAATGAATCAAGGAAAGAATTGAAAGGAAACCATTCTTTCACTAATTGCCAACGTTTCGAACACACAAAGTGTTCTTCATCAGGGCATTCATTTATTCTGCACATAAGAACAAAAAATTTTTTTAGGAAAAGTGTTACAAACTAATTTGATTTTTTATCTATTGCGACAAAATTTCTCCATATTATAAAAATCCAAATCGACTTCTGGTGATGAAAATTTAGTACTCAAAATTAAGACTTCAAAATTAAGGGTCACAAGGGTCAGATTGAGGCTCACAAGGGAGAGAATAAAGGTCTAAATAAGGGTCACGAGGGTCAGATTAAGGGTCATAAGGATTAAAATAAGTATCATGGGGGTCATATGCGGGCGAGCGAAGTGAGCAGTGGCGTAGCCCCCTAGTTATTCATAAAAATTGAAAAACATACCTATTTATCAACCCATCGGTTATTTAAAGGTTGTGACAAAAATATATCAATCCAAAGTAAATCACTAAAATAAACATAACACCGACAATAAACAGACACCCGCCAGAGCCATTCATACACGGAGAGAAATATTCAATAAAAATTACCAGAAAAAAGACGTAAAAATTACGTTTCGAAACATAATCTGGGAGCGAAGTAAAATTCAATAAAAAGTGTCAATCGTCACGTAAATTCTACGATCTGTTCCCTAAAAATTACTCATCCGTCCGACGCCTCACGGCTAGCCATGAGTCACCGTGAGGGGGAGATTTTAACAACACGTTCCGTAATTTTTCTGGAACTTTTCGTAAAAATTCTTAAACATCCAAGAATTTTCATGTTCTTAGGCATAATAAGTCTTGAAGTTTCTGTTAGATTTTACAACTTCCAGAAAAATGACGTGACTTTTTCGTATTTTTTCGGTGACAGACCCGAAAATTTACTAAACGTTTCAGATTTATTCTCTTATATTTCTATATAAGAATGAGAATAGGAGAGGATAGGATAGGTTCTTTATTTCCTATTGGAGAGAAAGAACTTCACCGGACATTTCTATCTCGCAGTTTACATTTTCCTCGTCACTTCTCACGGGCCTACCTTCAGAATGACATTCAAAAAATTCCTCAGTAGAAAAACCCCTGGATATTTCATTCCTTAGTCGTGCGGACTGAAAGCCTCAGCCCCTCTAACTGTCCAGTGGAAAAAAATCTCAAACAAATCTACCCTTCATACCTCTGTTTCTTTCACCCGCTTCATTCCTTGGCGCATACCCACGAGTGAAGCGAAAAAATGTCTTTCACGGGAAATTTTTTCCCCCTCCAAACATTAACGTATGAAAAGTTGGACAGAGGCAAGCCAAGCGAAATTATAAACGAGTGGACTGTTGAAAAACATGAAGAATGCGAGGAAGAAAACCATAGAGGGGCCCTCTGACGGCGTGCACGTGAGAATAAAATGAAAAATAGAAATAAATAGAATGACGAAGTGGGAATACAACTGGATGAAAGGGAAAAAATGAGATGAAAAATATTATTAAAAATAAAGATAGAGGGAAGGGGTGGTGAGGGGGGGAGTCTAGCAACCCCACTTGTCATTTTCCACCTCCGTAAGTCTCTGTTTATAGCTTTACTTCAGGTTTTCCAGTTCCATGGCTTTCCTCTTCATGGAACATTCTTTATTTTCTTTTGAGGGGTTCAAAATGAATTTAGATCGGATTGGTAGATGATTCTTTTGAATCATATCGGTTATGAGTAATGTGAGGGGAGAATATTGAAGAGTATTTTTTGTGGGACTAAAAAAGTCGCTGCAAGTTTTAGATAAACCGAGTAGTTTTTGAGTAATTTATTATGACGAAATATGGTGATAGGATTCATTTCTCCTGGCTGAAATTCAGCAGAAAAAATTCCCCGTCAAACTTCCCTTGAGAAAATATACCCGGAATAATTTCCTCTGAAAATTCTTTCTGAAAAATTACTCCTGGCTGTTGAATTGTAAGAAAATAAAACCAAAAAGGAATAAGAAATTGGTTTTTAACTTTCCGATACAAAGGTAGAAAGTTATTGCACACCCAAAAAAAAGTTCTGATTCAAGTCGACGTCGGCTTGATTCTAGTTGATTTTCGACTTGATTCAAGTCAGAATCATTCGGCTGCACCAATCCGGATTCTGGGTCTGATATGAACCGAAAAGTGGTTTATTTCAAGACGAAATGTCTCAAGTCGACATCGGTTTGACTCAAACCGAAAAATCGACTTGAATCAAGGCGAAAAAAACGACTTAAATCAAGTCGAAAAATCGATCTGAATGAAACTGAAGAATCGATTTGCATCAGGTCGAACTCGACCTGAATGAAGTAGAAAAATCGACTTGAATCAGACGGATGTGCTGGTTTGCATCTCTTCGAGTCAGACTTGATTCACGCCGTTGAACCGACATGAAATAAGTCGATTCCCAGCATGATTCAGTCCGACTTGATTAGTGATGCCACTAGAGACTTTACGAGACATCACGAGACAATACTTTGGAGGGATTGTCTCGGTCTCAGTGAACGCGGAAATTTTTCGGTCTTGTCTCAGTCTCGAAATACGCAGTATCGACTCCTGTCGTGATGACTCCGAGTCAATTTATCTCATCCCGGTTTCTAGTTTTTCGCGTTTTTTCTATGTAGAAAATCGAAACGAGATAGAGCGAGACAAAAACCGAAATTTTACATTAAAAATACGAAAAATTGAGACAGAGATCATCTCTCCAAAGTATTGTCTCGTAAAGTCTCGCGGCATCATTAGACTTGATTCAAACCAATTTTTCAACTTGATTCAGGATGACTTTTTTGGGTGCAATAACCCCGAAAATGAAATGTTAAATTTCTATGATTTGTCAACATTTCATGACCTCTTGAATCGTTTTTGAAGACACCCTATCTGAAAAAAGAGAGCACTGTCATGGCGGCCACCGCAAGTGTCATGGTGCCATTGAAATGTAGTATATACTGGAAAGGGCACTGATCCGCCTGACGCGAGCCGACAGAGAGGGACGATTTTCAAGGATACCTATCTCTCTCCTACCGTTCGCTCAAAAAGTTTTCTTACCTTCTAGAACGTATAGAATTCAGTATTGGCGTTCAATTTTTGTTGTTGCATCATTATAACATAGAATTGATCATTTTTTTCCAATGTAATAATACTCGGGCCATTTACAATTTAATTAAAATAATTCCACATGGGAAAAATACAAAAAAATATACAATTCAAGAGATTATTTGTTCAATCAATCTGAAGGTGTATCGAAATCCTCTGAGTCGATATCGTCATCAGTATTCGGATTTTGAAATTTAGGTATGTCCAATATAATTCCTGAAACAGAAAGTATAAATTGAATGATATAGGTTTTATTTTGAGGGAATTCCAGGGACTCTCAAGTTCAGGAAAATGCCTCGTGTGTCGAGGAGTTGAATTGGAATCTGTTTATATCTAGTTGTCCCAATACTGCAATAAAAAATAAGAACATTGTAATTGTGAATTTTTTTAATGCATGAAGAATACAAGAGAAATCCAATGAAGACAATATCAGAATACACGATTTTTCCTCTAATTTTCTACGAAATAGCTGTTCGTGGATTAGAGGATATTTTTTTATTCTCACAATGGGACAATTATCGCTAAGACGTAAATAGCAAAAATTGAGTGTGCACCACTCAGAGTACATAAGCTTTTTAACTCGCATGTACATGCTCGTTCTACGCATGCGCAACGCCTGCTAGAGTGAGACAGGTATCCTTGAAAATCTACCTCTCTCTGGCTCGTTTTCCGCTTACGGGCCTAGCATGGCAGTGCCCTTTCCAGTATATACTACATTTCAGTGCATGGTGCACTGCTCATGGGCCTCATGGGCACACTGATGAGAATTTTCGGCGAGTTCTCATGTGAATTTTCATGAGGATGAGCAATGCGACTGTGACGGCGCTATTCAAGAAAGTGCGCGAGAATTACAAATTTGATTTCTTACCTCGAAAAAAAAACAAGCATCGTATATATACATATACTGAATACATCAGTGTATATTTTCTACACAAGGATTTGTTTACAATTACTGGAATGAAAAAATTTTTTTTGGTTACAAGTGTTAAGGGCTAATAAGATTGACTGATTGATAATTAGATAAACTTGAATGTCGATAATGGAATGAAAAAAATTGGAAATCTAAAAATATTCGATTTCAAATTTTTTATTCGATTTTTGTTTTTCGAGGTTGTGTTTAATAAAGTCAATGCTTTATACCACAAAATCAAAGAATATTGAATTTTCTCCATGAAAAAAAAAGTCGGACTACATTTTACGTGAAGATTTTCAATCATTATTGAATTGGCTAGAAGAAGATCGAAAATGAAGCATGGATTAGCAGCGGTTTTCGAAGGGAATGCCACAAACTTGCTTTTTTCAACATTGCCTTCTTAGGAATGAATAATGGAAATAGTTCAACCTTCCAAAAATATAATTTTTTTGCATGAAATCGTTTTTTGGTGAAGTTCTGAAATCTGAAAAATTCGTTACAATGCAGGAAAAATTATCCTTAGAATGGAAAATGGATCATTATAGAATTATTTATATGAAAAAACGTCGCAGTCTCTGAAAATGGCGATTTTTCAATCATTTCATTAGTCTACTGGTGAAAAAAAAATTAAATTTCAAGGACAGTTTAGTAGTAATTTTTAGGACGGAGACATTTAATTCAGTTTGAGAGGGAAGAATCATGAAAATTGAAATTCTACTGAAAATTGAACGGTATTCAATATTTCTTAACAGTGTGAAGATAGAAAGTTACTTTTAAATTCTGATTCAAGACATGAATATTCTGTACCTAATTTCTCTGTATTGTCGATTAATAAAGCAATTATAATTATCCAAATGATTTAGATCAGAGGAAAATAGAATGATTCAATTTCCTTAATGTTGAGTTTACTAAAATTTTCTCCAAATAAGGTTGATTAGAATTAATAGCCAGAATTATCATATTATCTGACATTTTTTACGTTAAGTATAGGAGAATCTAAATGCAACACAGTGAAAGTGATGATCAATTTTTTTACTTTGAACGAATAATAATAATATATAAATTAAAAAATTCTATTATGAATATAAAGCTATGACTCAATATTCCATAACAGCAGAGAACAAAAATGATGATATTTACGTAATATTATCTGAACCATTAACATGAATTTTAAATTCATGGGAAAGTATGGAGAAGTCAAACTGTCATTTTAAGTTTCAATTGCACGAAATTATATTGATAATATAAACAGCAGATTAATTGAACTACCGAGTGAACTGAATTAAAAAAATTATAGCAGTGTTGGCACACACCTTTGCCAGAGTATCACCAAACCTTGAATTCCAGCACTTTACTCTCTGAATTATGTTCAAGAAGAAATTTGATTGTATAATTATGATCAAAATCTCATTCAATGAGCATAGGAGTTACCACATGCGCAAATCATTCATTGCAATATGACAATTTCACAGCTAATGAATAAATTTCACAGTTAACAATGAATCGAAATAAGAAATATTAAATCTGACACGGAAAAAAAGGATATAATGGAAGGGCCACCAATATCACGGCCGCAATTACGTTAGAAATGCGAAAAGGTTGCCTGAAATAATGCAGATCCCATACTATTGACACTAGAAATATGAAAATTTTAGAGTAGGGAAGGGTGACCTGTACCGCGCAGCGGGCAATAACGGCCACCCGATTTTCTCCACAACCATCTACTCGAAAATTTTTTTCTCTTCCGGATCACGAAGGATTTGATGATAAAATGTGATTGTTGGGAAAATTTCACTCTATTTACCACTTTAAATATAAAAAAACACATAACAAAGATTCGAGGTCTTTAGGGTGCATAATTGGTGCTCTAGTAATTAAGGTTTTTGATAGTTGGAAAACTCCGAATTGTTATATTAAACTATGGTTTTTCAATTCGTGTTACATTCACGTGTAATTTGAGATCAATTCGAACTCAAAACTCCCCTCGCGTCAATAGTTATTAACAATTTTGTTGACGCCGAGCGGAGCCGGTAATACCGTTCATAGGATCGGCCACGTTGTTACTCGACAGCAGTCGACTACAGGTTAGGTTGCAGCGCAAGCGATACACGTAATTTCCTATGGGCGGCATTGGAATCGTGCCGAGCGGTATTACTCGACGGTGGGTAGTACCGCTCAATGGGCTCTCTCTTTTGTTTTCAATTAATTTTGTCGATTTTGAGGGGAATTAGACGTCTGCACTTCGAGAATAATGAGTTCAATAGTCAAAGAAGTACATAAAAATATTTTTTCCACTCAAGTTGAAATAGAAAATGTAAAACTGGCATTTCCCCTTAGGTGGGCGGTACAGGCATACCCTCCCCTAGGCCCTATTCCCCATGTGAGCACTCATTAAGAGAACATTTTCAGAAAATAATTCATTCATTAATGAATATATATTTCAGCTTCTTTATAACATTCATCTCTGAAAAGGTGAACAGAGGATGATTTATAGAAACTTCAAGGAAGTTTGCAAGTTCCCTCAAAAATTAGAGAATCGTCGGCTTTTTCATCCGAATGTAGGATAATTTCGGAGTTTTTCAAAGAATTCAAAACAATTATGAGGTTTTCTAAAAAAGGATAAAGTTCTCAAATGTTCTAGAATTTTTGGATAAACAATGGGAAAATAATTAAAAAGAAAAGGCGGAATTTCCTGAACAAAACTGATGTGAAGGAGTCACGTAACTGACTACTGCACTCTGATTGAAATGAGAAAGGAGAACCAATTTGAGAAATACCTTGGATTTTTACAATTGCACAAAAATTCTCAAAAAAAAGTACACCTCAGGCAGACTTTCACAATAGAGGGTTAAACAATTGATTAACCGAGACGCATTGTTACCATTAATCTTCACATATGAAAGAATTCAGTAGAAAATCCTAGCGAATTCGCTAGACAATTCTATTGGATTTCTATTGAACTTTCTATTACCTTCTAGCCATTTCTATTGAAATGTTCAATAGAAAATATTCTGTAGAAAAACTCAACAGAAATATATTTTTCTATAGAATTTATTCTATTGAGATATTTTCTATGAAATTTCCTCGGCTGAAATTTTCCAAGTGTTTTTCACTCTATTTTTTCTTTTCTCTTCATCAAGAAAATTAAACAAAAAAAACTTAGAGAATGTGAACCAAGGAAATTCCACAGAAAATATCTCTGTAGAATAAGTTGTATAGAAAAATAGAATTCTCTTGATTTTTTCTATAGAATATGTTCTATTGAACATTTCGATGGAAACGGCCAAAAACTAATAAAAAGTTCAATAGAAATACAATAGAATTGTCTAGCGAATTCGCTAGGAATTTCTATGAAATTTTTTCGTCCGTGTTAACACTCAGCATAATGGAACGATGATGAATCATTAATTGTTAAAAGGAACAATAAAAAACGGTATAATAAAAGAGCATCAACGTCGCGGCCGGGGCGNCGGTATAATAAGAGAGCATCAACGTCGCGGCCGGGGCGGCGCAAGTATTACGTGTGTGACTTAATTTTTACAGATTTTTCAGTAAATTTTTTTTTTGGTTCCATATGTATACCCTCTCGGGTTTTTACATTTTGTTCCCTTCCTTATCTGCGTTCATGGACCGACTTACTTTATCCCCAACTGCACCCCATTCGGGATTGGACTGCCAGGGAAACCATGGAAAACTTCAGTTCTGCAGCCGGCCGATAATGCAGGGATTCACTGTGCTCATTGAATCAGTGTGACCAATGGTCACACTCAATAGGCACAGTGGTTCTCTACATTCGTGCCTAGCGACTGTAGTCCCACGCGGTTAGGTGTGCCTAAGCGGACACCCATCCAAGTACTGGACAGACTGAACGCTGCTTAGCTTGGATGACCGCCGGAGCCACACACTCCCCGCGTGACCACTACAGCCACGTTTTCAGTAAATTTATGTAATATAAAAAAATAGAGAGCAATGAACTTAATCTTGAAAATATTGTCCATCGTTTTCTATGACCTTGCGCCATCTCTCAGGTAACATTCGAATGCCGTCGCGAAAGAAACTTGCAGGCTTCGAGGCGATAAAGTCATCGACGAATTTACGCACATCGTCCAGCGTTTTAAACAGTTTATTCACTATGGCGTGCTGCATGGACCAGAACAAGTGATAGTCGGATGAGGCCAAGTCTGGTGAATATGCCGCGTGTGGGAGAACTTCCCATCCCAAGTTTAAGAGGGTCTTCTGAGTCGCGCGAGCAACGTGAGGTCGAGCATTGTCATGCAGCAGATATGACAATAGCCTGCTTCCTTGTCCAGTAAATGGCCTTTTCCGATCAAGTTCTTCACTCAGTTTGTTTAGTTGTCGGCTGTAGCATTCCGCAGTCACCGTCTGACCTGTTTCCAGGAGTTCGTAATAAAGCACACCCTTCATCTCCCACCAAATACACAGGAGAATCTTCTTTAAGTGGATGTTCTGTTTCGGCGTCGATGTACTCGATTGTCCGGGATCTACCCACGACGTTTTACGTTTGGGATTCTCGTAAAAAATATACTTTTCATCACCCCTCACCTTTCTCCACAAGAAGTCCTTTTTTTGTTGCCGGGCAAACAGTGAAAGGCACGTGTTCATACGTTGACCTAGGTTGTGTTCGGTCAACACATCTGGGACCCACCTTCCAAGTTTTTGGATTTTTCCCGTTTGACGCAAACGCTTAGAAATAGCTGTTCGGGTGACTCCTAAAAGAGCTGCAAGCTCTTGTTGCGTTTGCGTTGAGTCTTCATCCAGTAGAGCTTGCAATTCCGCATCTGTAAACTTTCGAGGCTGTCCAGGACGCGGCTGGTTACTCAGATCAAAATCACCACTTCTAAAACGTTTATACCAATAATTACACATTTCATAAGATACAACTTCAATACCAAGAACACTACACATTGATTCCTGTGATTAAGAAGCATTTTTTTCTTATTGGAATTCGTATTAAATGCAGTGCCGAATGTGCTGTTTATCAGTTGCCATCGTAAACTCTGCTATTCTGAAAGGTTATGTAACTTACACAGACTTGTCGTTCCGTGTTCTGAAAACTTTTGTCCGATCCTTTCAAAACCAGAAAAGACCGCGAATATATTTCTATTTTAAATATAATTTTAAGCTCGAAGAAAAAATCTGTAAAAATTAAGTCACACACCTAATATTTGTATGTATGATGTGACGAAAATTTTGTTCAACGATGTGGATCTCTGCAATTTCGTAATTTATTACTGCATAGATTTTGAGAAATCATTGAAAATGTATCATAATGGAAAACGTATCATAAATGGATCATGAATTTTAGATAAACTAGGGAAAATTGGCGACATAACATACGCCAAAACGGTGAGAGAAGTTTAGAATGTACAGGGTTAGTTCGACGGCAGGTCCTACAGTAAATGGAAAGCAAAGCTACTATAGTGTAGTATAGGTTTATATCAAAGGACAGTAACACCAACTTCGTCTAAGGAAAATGCCTAGTTTCTCCTCCGAAATTGGTCTAACGTTTTGGAGCCCCCAAAATCGAACACCGTGCTATAAACAAATGTGTAAAAAAATATTATTGGAAATAACAAATGCGAGAAATTGTGTCATTGCCCCCCCCCCTTATTTTCCTTCTCCGGCCGCCTAACCATCGTTACACTCTCCTGGTTTTCCTTTCAGACCCTCCCCTACTTTCTACACCACACTTTTTATTTCAATAACCCCGTAGTGTGCACTCGTGGATACCGACGCGTTCGAAGGAAACTTCTGCCTCGACCGTTTTCCACCTCAACCCACAGAATTTTCTCGTCCACCCCGTTCTCCTCTCGCTCCTCCACCTCTCAAGCGTGTGCTTTCCCACTCGAGAGGTACTCTAGGCAGAAATGCTTTTGTACTCTCAGAAAAATAGACCGTATATAACGTGAAAAAATTGGTGGTGGGGTTGAAGTAATAGGTACAGGTGGTGAAACGAGACGGGAGAAGTAACGTTGAAGAAAAAAATTGTAATAAATAGAAAAAGAACCACCAGAAAAACAAAATATATGAGATGATGAAACGCAAAAGAAAAGAAAAAGAGCAAATAAAATTAAAACAGAAGGGTTTTAGAGGGGGGGGGGGGGGAAGGGGAAAAAAAAAGGAAAAAAANAAAGAAGTGAAAAAAACGCAGGAGTCGACGACCCAAGAATCTCTCTCATTCCATTTATTTCGTCTCACGTAGACGCTAGTTGTTTTCGCTCGGAGGTATGAAACTTTTTTTGCTTTTCTGCTGTTGAGTGTTTGGCTCTTGTATTTTTTGCACCACAGGTTTTGCACATATTCAGTTTTCACACGACTAGACTGTGTGTGCATTAATAATCACAGGGACGTATTAAATGAGATGCTAATTAACGTTTCAGCGAGGTTGTTTGAGAGTGCCGAGAGAGGGATTTCGATGGGCGGGTGGGTTGAAAGGGGGGAGGTGAACGAATGTTATACATTGAGAAAGGTGAGCAAGGGGGTGAAGATGAATTCGTGAGGAGGTGATTGAAACCGGGGAGGAGGCAAAAACATTTTTTTCATCTGAAATTAATAAAAATTTTGATAAATGAATAAATTTAAAAATGCATTTTCTCCAAAATTTTTCATAATTAGAGAGAAAATTTCAGATCATATTCAAAAAACTATTTCGAAAAAAAAATTCGTTGGAAATTTTTGTTAAGTTGATTTTTCAATTAAAAAAAAATCGATTCTCCACTTTTGAGTGGTAGAAGACAATTATGACATACAAAATCAGATTCCTGAAGAAAAATCACGTAGAAAGTAGTATTTTTCTCGAAAAACGAAAAAGTTTTCTTCCCGATGTCAACCTCCCCTTAGTGTTTCAAATTAAGATCTTCCAAAAACTCAACTTGAGCCTTTCAGAAGGCTTAAATTGAGATCTCCAAGTCTCAAATTGAGACTTTTGAACCTCTCAACTCAATTCGTTCAGGCTTCAAATTAAGGTGCTTCGTGTAAAAAGTCAAAATAATGAAAAAAGATTGGAAAATTCATGGGAGAAATGTCTGAAATGCTGCATCAATGAGAATTTTCGCACATTTTTTTCAAATCTCGGTCCCAATAAAAAAAATTATGAAATTTTGATGTTTTTGTAACCCCTCCAGCTATAACCTCCGAGGTTATCCCACTCTCAATTAGGGACATTTCCACGGCACCCAAGAAAATAATGAACTATTGAGGAAAAACTACCTGACTAGAAATTTTACTCGGCAAACCCTTCGGTCTTGATGCGGCATGCCGAGCCTGATGTTCGGCGCTGGTGTGGTCAACCGAGTCCGACCCAGATGAGGCGCGTTACATGAGTTTCACGTTTGGGCCGGATCATGGTTGCCGTATCCAAGCCGAGTCGTGGAGGCCAATTAAAATTATTATTAATCTTATTGGTAATTTATCATCAATTATTGCTCATTCAATCACCACTCTCAAAATTAGTCCGAAAATTTTAAAATGACACCGGTTCAATAATTTTATATAGATGTATACATGAATGATTCGACTATCCACGATCATTCTTAATAATGTAAAAAAAAAGAAAATAATTATATGCTATCACAATTGATCATCTGTTATTTATCACTCTTGACTCCCTAACATATTTATCGCTGAGAAACCGATTTTTTTAACCTAAAATATTCCACCCATGACTGGTTTCGAACCCGGGACCTACAGATTACTAATCCTACGCCTTAGCCAACTAGCCTACCGCGCTATTCGTGCATTTTGAAATTCGTACTGTCTATATAAACCACGGTCGCCCGCACATACATATTTTCATCATGTTTTTCAACATTTACAATGTGTCCCATAGTATGTGACAAAAGTAAATTGCGTTGTATACCGCAAGGTGACAGCGCAGTCTAAAGTCTAATATATGGTTGAAGTGGAGACTCTCCGCAAATTTCATCCATACTTCAGTCGCTCGCGAATTAGAACACTAAAATGGAAAACCTAACCATTGAACAAAAAACATTCCTCATCAAATCATATTACCGAAGAGGAGATTCAACTACTGCAGCAATAAGAGCATTTCATTCTAAGTATGGCACACACACTGGAGTGTCTGATTCGAGTCTCAGACGGTAAATAGAGTGAATGAACTAGATAACCAAAATTTTTTTTTTTTTTTTTTTGAAGATTTACGCATTTTTCGACCAATTTATGGGTATTTTCAAGTTAATTGAGAAATTTGATCAATACGGTACACTAGACGATAGGAGGCATGAGAATCCTGGCCCTTCACCTACTATAACCACAGATGAGGTTATCCGCACAACTGAAGAAGATTTCAAAAAATATCCAAATGATACTCTTCGGAAGGCTTCCCAAACCTTGAAAGTCTCGAGAACTTCACTT
>NW_021680372.1:977641-1038487 GCF_001412515.2 Diachasma alloeum | reverse complement strand
ATTTCAAAAAATATCCAAATGATACTCTTCGGAAGGCTTCCCAAACCTTGAAAGTCTCGAGAACTTCACTTTACCGTATCTTAAAAGTGTTTTTAAACTTCCATCCTTAAATATACATCCATACAAAATTTCTGTACATCAATTTTTAACTGAAGAAGCGATGGTTCGTCGTGTGGAATTTTGCCAAGAACTTTACAATCTTTTTTAAGGATGTTCTACACCCTTTCTGCCAAAATTCACGTTTTTTTAATTTTTCTGGCAAACTTATGATGGAATTGACGTGAAAAAATATAACGCTTTTCCGTTTTGTCATTATTTAATGACTGACGAAATTTTAAGGTGGTACGAACATTTTCCTGCGTTTTCTCTAAACTTTTAAAAAGAATCACAAAACTAGAAAAAACGCATGAAAATTATCGCACCACTACGCAACTTCGTGAGCCATTAAAGAATGACAAACAACAAAATCGTTATATTTTTTCACGTCACTCCCATCGATTATTTGCCAGAAAAATGAAAACAACGTCAATTTTGGCTAAGAGGGTGTCGAACATCCTTAATCCAAGGTGATGAAGGCACAGAATATCATCTTCTCTGACGAAGCACATTTCTACTTAGGTGGCTTGGTAAATAAACAAAATTTTCGCCTTTGGGGGACTGAGTCACCTCACGTCGTTGAAACCAAGTCCTCACACCCGAAAAAAGTTACTGCATGGGCGGCAGTTACCATAAAGGGTGTTTTCTTTGAATTCCTCGTGAGTCGGACAATTAATGCTGACATTTACTGTGAGTTCTTGAAAAAGAACTTCTTTCCTTGGGCACGAAAAAATCAATTAGTCAAGAATTTCTACTTCATGCAAGATGGTGCCGCCCCACACAGGACTACTGGAGTATTTGAAACACTTTTTTCCGTTTACGGCACTCGTATGTTAGGTTTAGGTTACCCTAAGTATGCCCATGGAGGCATGGAGTGGCCGCCTGAATTTTTTTTCATTAGATGTGAAAAAATCAAGAACTTTTCTGACACCTCATAAAAAATAATCCACTGTTTTGCAAATAAGTTTTATTATTTATTTATAAGAGGGTAATGTTTGAAAAAATATCAATATTTTGCGAAATTTAATTTATATAGTACTGACTGGGTATGAATTTTTTCAAATTTTTTCCATGCAATTTAGTTGACAAATTTAAAAACTGAAAATATCCAAAAGTACAGCGTAGTCCGGCCGAAGGATAGAGCTACTTTAAATAGTCACTTGAAAATTGGAAATCGCTGATTCGTGCTCAGCGATTGAATCGGGGCACGAGAAAAAGAAGACTCTCCTTCCGTTTCACCCCCACCCCCCACTCGAGTGATCAACACACGAAATACCTTAGGACTTTTGAAAATCTTATTTCAAGACCTTTAAAATCTTGCCATAAGATATTATTTTTTTGGGTGTAACTAAACCCACACTGATAGAAATGGTGGAACGATTCAGTTGCACCAAACGAGGCTTCTTAATTGTTACCGCGATTCGTTAATAGTTAACGAATCGTGGTAATAGTTAAAAAGTCTCGTTTGGTTCGACTAAACCGTTCTATCAGTGCACAAAAGCCAATTTTTTTACCGACGAACGCCATGAATTCCTTTCTGAATTTAGTAAAATGGGAGGTGACGAGAGCTTCAATATGAGGAGGAGTTGAGAATGAACTCATCGGGTTTGTGTGCGTCACTAACCGATGACAACGGTGGTGAATATAGTAACCCCACTACAGGGCTTACCCATACGTTAGCACAGCTCCATTACATATCCCTTTCGACATCGTAAATTGGAGTTTGCCTACGGGCTGAATTAGGCCTCTGGGATGGGATAACAACTAGCCAACACCCTCGGCATATCTCCTCGGTACTCCTCAGTATTCTGTGCCCTTACAACGCGTACGCGTATAATGCGAGAGAACGTTGTAGGGAGGCTCTTGTATATTCTGCACCATATGGGGAGAGGAAATAATGCATGAAGCTCAGGCACCGTTGGAAGATGCCTGTTGAGGGGGTCTTATGGGAATTCTCGCCTGTGAAATTTCGGGTAATTACGGTCTCTTAATAATGGGAAGTTAATGCTGCAGAAGATCGGGAATTTTTGCGGATTTGAACTGATTGGAGCATTGACTTCTAGATTATTTTGTACATATCTACATTGTCCACGAAATTCCACATATTTTTTTTAAATTTTATGGACAATGTAGATATACAAAAAAATTTTTTTTCATATCCTTTTTTAAAAAATCCGGTGTAGCGTATGTTGACGCCTCTCTGCGCCGTTTTAGAAATTTAATATTATTCCATTACTATTACTATATGGGGCCGGTTTAAACCTTGACCATCTCAGATTCGTTTCATTTTTTTTTCATGATTCTACTCGATGAAAAATCCATCCTGATTTTTTTCCAGATTTTTTAAATCAATTCTTTAATTTTTCATCACTTTTTGAAGTAGATTAACGAAAGCCCCATTTTAAAAATCTAAAAAAATTCACAAAAATTTTATACTACCAACAAGTTGTTTCAAGCTGTTTTTTAGAGTGGGAATAGAAATAGTACGCCCTACGCTAACCCTATTTCTGTATGCGCTATGAAAAAAATTACATTATATTCGAGCCTCGTCTTCGAAATTTTAATAACTTGTAGTAGTCCGCCTGCGGCTAGATGGAGCCACACGCCTTCAGAGACCATAGAAAAAGTTGGTTGTGGCACCTCGGCGGTGAGGGCTCGCCATCTTATTATTATTTTCGTGTGTACGCGAGTGGAACGCACGGTTTTCAGAGTTTCCAGTTTGTTTTGTTGTAATAATCTATTTTTCTCCGTTTTTACACAGTTTTTCCATAGTCATGGATGATTGTAAGAAGAGGAAGTACATAAATTGTGTGGAATATCTAGAAATCTATAGTGAAATTGCAAATATTACGTGCATGGGCTTATCGAATTTTCCTTCGATAAATAATCGATTGGAAATAAAGGTAGGCGATGTTTCATGTCTCTCAGTCTTTTTAGACGCTCAGGTCAGATCCTAGAGATAGAACCAATCGACGTCAAAGGCCTTTTTAGGCCGAGTTTATTCCTTGTGGAACAATTCAGCCTAACCTCATTTTATCTGGTTCTCCTGGTCCTAGAGACAAAATCGAGAACAAGGAAATTAAAAATGAGATTGTTACAAATATGTCAGATGGATCTTCATCCCTGACATCCAGGACAGTGCGAGCAACAGTGCAGATCCGGTTGTGCTAGACACATCTGCGCCTGACGCACTCACCTAAGGCTCCAAGCCTTGTTCTACTATTTCAATAGGTGAATCTGCGCTTGATGCATAGATCTAAGGTTCGAAGCCTTGTGCTTCTATTTCAATAATTAAATCTGCGCTTAACGCATTGATCCAAGGCTCCAAGCCTTCTACTACTATTATGATAGGTACATCTGCGCCTGACACATTAAAGTAAGGCTCTAAGCCTTCAATTACAAAAGCAATTGTTCCATCTGCACCTGACGCATCATTCAAGGCCTCAAACCTCAAAAAATAATATTCCACCTGAACTCGATTCAGGAATATAGGATTTCCTCGGCCATCGAAGCCTCATGATGCCGAGATCTCTTTTCAGAGTGATCTGGAAGCTCGTTGGAATTTCTGGCTGGTCTCGAATTTGTTGAGACACAAATTGCATTGATTTATGGAAAAATCCACCAAATCTGAATTCAGAGATTGCTTTTATCTCCACCGAACCGTTGATCCATAGAGATGAAGAATTTTTAATCAATCTCAAAAGACGCTTGTTTTGAGACGTAGAGTTACAACAACCGGTTCAAAAACCTTGCATGCCTCAGGTTGAACAACAGGTCCAACCGGAGGCATTTCCTCACTCGTCTCAATGATTCTCGATCGACGTCAGCGTCTTCAGAGTTATCTTACTTCAGGAGAGCAAGAAGTAATGACAAAAATTTCTGCAGCCATTTTTGAGCATTTTCTTCCCAATGGAAATTAAACTGTTCTGATAATTTTATTCTAGAGAGACTGAAGAGTCATAAAAGCCTCTTCAATTCTGGCCCTTACCAATCGGTAATTACTCCAGAATTTCAAATTTCTGAACTGAAAGGGACAGTCCTGAGAGGCGGATAAACAGGTATGTGATCATAGAGGTAGTTAAAACCTCTGTATTACTATCAGAATCCTATCAGGATCAACTCGTCTCATTGTAACTTTTTGTTGGCGAACCACATGATTAGCAATGGTTAATTTATCACATTAAAAGGTTGAACAAATTTATGAGAACTCATAACTTCAATTGAAGGACATGACAACCCTTACAAAACTAATACTTTGTGACACATTCACGGATGGAAATGTCTTCAAAGTCATATATTTTCTGCCCCGGTACATGTGGACCATGAAAAGTTCCGTTATTTTGGCATGGATGGTATTTTTTCCAATTCCTACCCTCCATTTGGAATTGCGACTAGTTCTCTAGCTTCGCGAGAGTCATGAGGCCGGTCATGAATCTTATTAATTCGGAGGCTTCATATCATCCAGTTATCTAGATGATATTTTATTATTGATTTTCGGGCTATTGAGTATGGTACCAATACAAAATTAAACTGTCAAGGCTCTTTCTTATCTGAGTCGTATTAAAAAGCAAAAAGCGTTGTGAATAACTTAATTTTATAAATGACTCTTACAAGTTTTGCCTAGANTCTGCCCCGGTACATGTGGACCAAGAAAAGTTCCGTTATTTTGGCATGGATGGTATTTTTTCCAATTCCTACCCTCCATTTGGAATTGCGACTAGTTCTCTAGCTTCGCGAGAGTCATGAGGCCGGTCATGAATCTTATTAATTCGGAGGCTTCATATCATCCAGTTATCTAGATGATATTTTATTATTGATTTTCGGGCTATTGAGTATGGTACCAATACAAAATTAAACTGTCAAGGCTCTTTCTTATCTGAGTCGTATTAAAAAGCAAAAAGCGTTGTGAATAACTTAATTTTATAAATGACTCTTACAAGTTTTGCCTAGAAACACCTTATGAAAGATGATATGCGTTATAGCGATTTACGCAATAAATAGTCTATTTCATCATCTGCAATCTGGAAAATTTATTCCATTAGAGTGTGTTTTCGCCTCATAAGCTCCTTAAAATGTATGGGTCTACATTGGCATTGAGTGTACACTACACTGAAAAGCGTGGAAGAATTTAAAAAAAGTCAAGATGATCATTAGTTATGGAAATTTTGAATGATCTCTTGTTCTCCTCAGCCAGATCTTCCTTAGCAGCTCTTAATTGAGCTGGTTAGTCTAGAACAAATATTCTTTCAGACGCAGCCTTCTTAGGTTGGAAATCTACCTCTGCGTTAAAAGATCAAGTCGAAACATCTGGCCAGTATGAGAAAGTCACAACAATATAAATTCCTCAATGTTTTGACCATTCACCTAGCTCTTAGGTGTTTTTTCATGGCCTATGATCCTGTGAGTGTTTGTTCAAATTTAATAACATCGCAGGCACTCCCTACGTTATCGGTTTGGAAGGTACAAAATTCTCTCATCTGAGCAAATCAGTTCGAGAGTCTTAGCACTGTTGCGAAGGCTTCGGTCGGATGCATCTTACATTCCCTCCAAAGTGAATACTGTAGCTGTACATTGCAATCTAAGTTTTTCAAAACTTAGGTGAGAAGGTTTTTTCAATCCAAAAAAGGAACCTTTTCTGTCCCTCTTGTCAAAATACCAACGCAATTTCTAATGCGTGTAGCACGGCAATCTCCTTGCAGTGTCGACTGACACCTTTTCACTCTCGATTGGTGACAAAATTTTCTCTACGTATCCCCTACATTTAGCCTGGGAATAAATTGTAAATTTGTCACAATTCGTAGAATTCCAATCGTGAGACCGATGGTATAATGGTCTCCCCCTGTTAGATAGTTCAACTCTGCTTCCTTGCCTTCATTTATCCCATCAAAGAAACAAATTACGATATCAAATCCTTGAAGGATCTTTTACTTTCACCTGGTACCAGGTGCATGTGTCATGACTGATGTTAAGGTTTCTCTTTGTCGTTAACAAAGTCTACTCTTGAAAAATTGTGGATTTTTATAAATGAAAGAAAATTAACTGCTGTTCGACATCTAGTTCGATTATCCTGCACATTTTTAATGGCAGAGTTCAAATAAGGAACAGCGTATGAAACAGTAAACTCCACCAAATCAAGAAACAGTGGGAAAAAATTTAACATTCCAAAGGTTGTCCATAAAATTTTCAAACTACGTCGTGGTAAATCACAATGCACTCACATCTAGTATCTTGAGTGTATTCTGACCTACCACCCAGGTCTTTCCCAGTCAAGGCAAATCTGTCAATTCTTCATCTTAATGAAAATCTGTCTTTCTCTCGGGCTTGAGTATTTCGCAGAGACGACAAACGTTTTCTGCCATTAAACTTGAGATCAGTGTAAAAGGTGCGTCAAATCTGGATTTCACAATACCAGACAGGTTACAATCTTCTCGCCCGGGCGATCCACAGCCTGTTTCCCCTTTTCCGTTTCGAAAGGCATCATTTTTACGCAGCCAAGGTAACTTTCTGTAGTATGTTGAGATTTTAGATATAACATCTCTATACTGTTCGTTACATTCAGGGAGTTTTGTAGCTGCGAATCTCCATAAACACTGGCCTAACGGATTATATTGTCCTATAGCCATCTTGGAGTCGATACAGCTGATTCTCAACTTATATTACTAAGTATACAGCAACTCCAGTTGCTGTGAGAAAACGAGTAAGTCTCGAAAGGTTTAGAAGTACAATATGTACATTTCTATAATTGCCGTTGATCAAAGCTTTTTTGTCAAAGTTCTATTGAATCTGGTTTAGTCAATAACCATTCTTTTTGTCCATTAACATTCGTCTTTAAACTCTTTAATATTCATATTCATATGAAATCTGGGGTTTTATTAAAAAAAAAAACAAACAAAACAAATAGAAAAAATTGGATGATCTCTGAACATCTACAAGATATTAAAATCTCGAAAACGAGGCTCGAATATAATTGTACGATCAAACGAACTTACCTGTGAGTGAAGTTCGATCGTGATTATATGAAGAGCCTAGTCGAGAGATTCAGTCCCTCCCAACTAGCTTTCCCAAACCCGTCCAATTTTTTCTACACTATTGCTTAACTTCAAACTAATGATAAGATGGCGTGCCCTCACCGGCGAGGTGCCACTTTTTCTATGGTCTCTGAAGGCATGTGGCTCTATCTAGTCGCAGGCGGACTACTACAAGTTATTAAAATCTCTCGACGAGGCTCTTCATATAATCATGATCGAACTTCACTTACAGGTAAGTTCGTTTGATTGTACAATTTTATCTATGGAATTTACGTTAACGGAAGTGTGGTCAGATCTATTTATTTATTACATTTTTATTGTTTAATCGATCATATCATGGAAACGCTTATAGATAGAGAAAAAAATCCAAACAAAAGATGTTTGTTATGTAAAAATACACATTTTTTTATCGTATAATGTTTTCTCTTAACTGCGATAGATAAAGAGTTATCATGGATGGAAGGGAAGTGGGCAACACGTTAACGCTGCCCCGAGTAGAAATTTAGTCAGGCAGACCTGTTGGCAGAGAAGGCCCTGCTCCGGTATCGATACGGTATATCTGATTACGGCATGCCAGATCAGGGCCTGAAGGGGATCATTGCATGTTCACCTTACTAATAAATTCAAAACTTTAAGCAGGCATGCCTGATCATGCCCCAGTCAGGGCCTTTTGAGCGTATCGTGATGGAGAAAAATTGAAGTTACATCAGGCATGTCTGATAAGGGAAATTCCGGGGTCTTTTTCAGCCTGTTTTGATTGAACACGAGTGCTTGTTGAGTATACCAGATACGTCCAACTCGATCCGGCCATTATCAGAACCAGGTAAGGTATGCCGGGAATCCTTAACTTCGAAAATTCTATAAGTTCAATACGGCAAACCTGATCCGGCAATGATCAGGTCCAGATAAGGCATGCTGTACGGGACAGAAAAATTTTTACCAAACAAAGTGTCGGGGTGGAAATGGCAAAGGGTGGTGGGTCGCAGGGAAGGGGGGATGATGATCAGGAAAATTATACCAATTGATATTATTCTAGATTTAGTTAAATACTACAATTTTATTGGGAGTATTATTGATATACTCAAAATTAACGATCATTTTTAAGATTGATACGATGGTAGAGTGAATAGGGTACAGAACTACTACACGGAGGGTCCGGAGTTCAAGTCTCGCTCTGGGCGATTTTTTTTTCTTTTTTTTCTCGACCCGCCTATTCTGGTACCACTATTTATTTATTTATTTATTATTCATTTTTGGCCCAATTTAATAATTCAGTTAGCAATTTTTTAATTTGTAGCAAAGTCTATGCCAGGTAAGGGCGAAACCAGGCCGCCTGTCACGGCCCTTATCAGGTTTAGAAATCAGGTCTTGATCATGCTTTGCGTTACATTTCCTATTTGGCCCTGATTTGGTAACCGTAACAGGGCCGGATCTTTTCTACGGCACAGCGAACCAGGGTCTGACCAGCCGAGTACTAAAATTTCTACTCGGGGCTAACGCTCCGATGCGTTTATTGGCAAACTCGATTGAGATAGAGGAGAATTGAATTCCGCAGGATGAAATTCATATATTTTTCCATTGTCATGTTGCATGGAGTCAAACAAAAAAAAAGACGCTTTTTAAACTAAATTTCGGGCAAAAACTAAATTGATTCTCAAACAAATGAACTATTAAATTCCCTGCGTTCAGACAGTCAATTCTCATCCATTCAATACGATGTGTTCGGGCAACTTTTGACTCCATCCAAGTTATTTGATAAACTGAAAATAATAATTACCTTGGCAGCCTCAGGTACTTAAATCTAATAATTATTGTTCTGTTCGGGCCTCTTTGCTTACTTTTTTTATCAATTATACTTGAGAGAAGATAATTATCAGGCTACTATTGGAATTTCCGGGAGGAAATTCCCCTTTCTTCAAATTAACAAAAATCAACTTTTATTTGTCTGTTCGGACCTTTCAATTATCAGCAAATGCTCAAATAATGTAATAATCTCTCGTTAAACCAAAGAATCATCAGAGAATCAATAATACTCGTTCGGGAATACTGAGATAATTAATAATTAATGAAATAATTAAACAATTCTTGTGTGGTGGAATCTGGCCTGAAACCACCACCATTCATCCACTCACTCAAACTTCCGGTATGCGGGTGTTTCGTCATCCGCGAAAATCTTGTTAAACAAATTACCATCCGCTTCTCCATTGTTCCTAAATCTCTCAGAAACAATGTATTTTATCAGTAACAATCCTCTAGTTTCTATGTTTTCACCGTGAATTTACGTTTTTCCACGACAAAAGAAGATGAAAGAACTGGCCGGACCACGCGGTGATGACAAGGTGACGCTATGGCAATATCCGGGAAAATCCAGGAAATTACCACGTAAAAATCGCTCTAATAAATCGCTCAAGGTATTATTATTGTCCTCAGAATATTTTATTAGACAAATTCGGGTCTCCAGCACTCGGTTATCGCGATAATGAGACAGTACTCACAAATATTCGCTAGAGTGTTCGATCTCTCCGGGTTTTGCCTCAAATTCCTCTGAACCTGACGTACGGGCGGCACGTTGGTCGCTTCGGAATATTCACCAAGCATTGCTTAGTGACTTAACTTATTCTAATGATTTTATTTTTAATGATTTATTGTGTCACCACATGAACCACACGTGGCAACAAACGACTCCAGAGTGAGGTCACGGTAGCGTCACCTCCGGGTTGAGGCTCATCCTTCTACCCCAATTTCCCATCAACCAATCAGAGATTGCCACGTTGGCCCGAATTGAGTACAATTAGCAATATCTAGGTCAATAAACTATTGCTTTGCTCCCATTTAGTCCGGGTTATTCAAATTAGTTGACCCCCGTGGGTGATCTCTACTATCCCATTGGTACTTAACCTAACCAAAGCGCCTCCAGGGTCAGGCTCCGTTGATTCATAATTTTCGGCGCTTGGAGTCCTATTTTCCGCCGTCAAAAAGCCGCGCTCTTAATTCAATGTCGCCGGGATTCAGTTCAATGTTGACGCGAATTATTCAAGGGTAGGAACCTTTGATTTAAAGTTCCTCACGCTCTTGATTTATACGAATCAAAATTGAAGTCTAAGGCAATTGATTCAATGTCTCACGTCGATGAATTGTGAGCATGACGTACGATTCGAGGTGAGAAAAATGTATGCATTTCATAGGTATGTACATTTGTTTTAATGCCCAGAGGTCTAAAAAACAGATCTTTCTTCAACAAAAACAAATCGCGCCAGCGATGAGAAAAATACATTGAACGATTCTGCGAATTTAGGGAGGCCCGTCCCCCTTCCCCCCAAAGCCCACAAGCGTGTGTCGCCGGACTCGCTGAAAAAAATTGAATATCAATACGACGAAAACCAACAAAAACAGGCGCAGTTGACACGCATTTTTTCATTCGCCGGGAAGACGTGATGTGATGAGGACGATGAGCCTGAAACTGGCAAACAATTCTGGCGAACGATATCCCCAACTTTTGGAGCGGACTGTACTGCCAACGCTCCAAAGGGACCGCGGACGGGGGTCAACTTTTTTACCCCTAATTCTTATAAATAATTAAGGAACATCACAAAATATGTTTAACATACCCTTACCCCTCCATATGCATACATTATTTGAATGAAAAATAAAATTGCTAAATTTAAATAAAAAATTTTAACATTGAGACTTCGAGAGGGGGTGTAGGGGGGATGCATAACAGAGGAGAGTTGAAAATTTTGCCCAACAAGGGGAGGGAGTTGCAGAGTCTATCTGAGCCACCCCCATCCCTCCGTTCGCATGCGTCAATTAAATAAAAAAATTAAATTGTTCAATAAAAATAAGAAATCTTGATAATTGGGACTTCGAGAGGGGGTGGAGGGGGGATAAATAATAGGGGAGGGTTGACAATTTTAGCCAACAAGGAGAGGGGGTTGGGTAAAATTTCCAACTCTCCCCTATTGTGCGTCCCTCCTCCACCCCCTCACAAAGTCCAAATACTCAAAATTTTTATTTAAATTTAACAATTTTATTTTTTTATTTAATTAACGCATGCGAACGGAGGGATGAGGTAGCTCAGATAGATTCTGCAACCTTCTTCCCCTGTTGGGTAAAATTTTCAACCCTCCCCTATTTTGTATCCCCCCTCCACCTCTTCTCTAAGTCCCAATGTTAAAAATTTTCATGTAAATTTAGCAATTTTATTTTTCATTCAACTAATGTATGCATATGGAGGGGTAACGGTGTGTTAAACATATTTTGTCATGTTCCTCAATTACGTCGACAGTACAGTACGCTCCATAAGTTGTGGATATCGTTCGCCAGAATCGTTCGCCAATTTCAGGCTCATCTATTCCTGATTAACGAAAATATTGAAATTCGATATTTCTAATTTATTGACTTATTTGTTTATCTGTTTGCTCTAAATATTTTCTGTTTGATTGATTTGGAGGCTGACTTGTTTATTTATTCACATATTTTTTCATTAATTTTCAATTAGCATCTTGTTTCTCCCTGAATGATGAAAATCTAAAGATAGTGGGGTAAAACGGACCAAATCTACGTATCCATCAAACGAAAATAGCATAGTAAAATTTTTCACATAATTTTCAAAGGTTTTTTCAAACTCCAAAATAAAATCTGATTCATTCAGATTACGGTATTCAGTCGGGAGATATGGACAATTGAAGAGAGTCCGTTTCACCACTTCTTCACTCCATATTTTTCCTCTATGTTCCAATTAGTTTATAATATTAGGTTAGAGTTCTCTCCCCTTCCATTCTCAATTTCTGCTCTTGATTCAATCTTGTAGACCTTTCAAATGAAGATTTTCTCGCCTTTGATTCAAGAGCCCGTTTTATCGGAAATTCCTTGAAAACAAAGGCGCGCGACTTTGAATGCATTTATGGGGGCAATGCCTTGAAATGAGCGCCGCGCCCTTGAATGGGCGTCGGATTTTTATCATTGTAGGCGATAGATCCTTGGAAAGCAGTGACATATCCCTGAAAATAAAGACTTCTCTTGGTATTCAAATACAACTTTGTCAGATATCTCTGGCGGCTGAATGTTATTAGATAAGAACTCCCTCCCTCCTTCATGCAAAATCAATATAGTTTTATGTTGATGGTGTAATTGATGTAAACAGGGATCGCCATGAATATTAAATTTCTGTAATATTACAAGAATTTGCCCCTTACATTAATGAAGGTTTAAAATATGCTGATCAAATTTTATAAATAGTATAATATTAATAATCTGATTTTTTCTATTAATGATGAATTAAAAGTTTGATAATTTGGAACTGTGAATTTAACACTAAGTGAAAAACTCAAATTTCTTAAAAAGGGATTTTTGATTACACAAATAATCGTCAATCTTCCTACCTCTAATTATTGATTGATAAAATAGTTAAAAATTTGAATATTTAAATTTATGATACTTAAAGTATCTCTTAGTAGTACTCTGTACTTACTTTATACTTACTATAGATACTTTAGACTTTTGTTTTTATTACTCATAACTTAGAACCAAATTTATCAATTGAACTCAGTTTAGGCTCATTACAAAGGGAAAGAATTATTCTTTGCAATGAAAAAAAAATTATGACGTTTCATCAACATTTCAACCCGTCATTCACATTTTAAAAAAAGTCAAAAGTGTCCATTTTACCCCAACCTCCCCTAAGTAATCAAAAAATTTAAGAGTGATGTTAACTACTGGACGGCTACAATCTTTAATGGTAATTAAATATTATGGATTTGGCTATTCCTGGATGTAAAAGTCAACCACCCTTTAACCCAATTCACCACCAATTTTTTTTTTTATCAAGAAAATGAAAAAAATTAACAAGACACCGAAGATGTCTTAAATAATAAGATATTTCGATGAATTTAGATAAGTTTTCAGTTTTCCGGAAAATATGCGAAAAATGATTTTTCTACTCAACTGTCTAGAATTCAGACATCATTTTTGTCGTAAATTCCAAATCACTGCTAATAAATTATACCCCCTCCCTCACCAGCAATGTGCAGATAACGTTTTTCTTCCACCGAGAACTCCATTATTCTCATCATTAGTTACTCCACATCCCCATCATGTCACCATCATCTGATGAATGACAGATTTCTGAAAAGAACATCTCTGACACTATGAGAACACAACGTTGACAATTGGACATGTGACGCATATCAATCGAAGTTTTCACCTTCCTGAAATTAGGACGATAAGACTGATAAGGACGGTGTCATGTCAAATTGTCAACTGCATCCCCTCCCTCAGCCCCCCCGCCCTTCCTTCCTACCCTACCCTAAAGTTGGTACATTGCACAAGATCATTGTTCATAATGTGAATCCACAGCGTGATACACAGGCCACCAAAGTGTAGGTGGTAGGAGGGAGAGGCTGAACTAGTGCCGTGGATTAGTACTGTCATTGGTTACTGCCGGGATAATGTTCGTGTATTACGCACACGAACGCGCTAAACTACCCGGAGGGGAGGGATACATAGTTATGGGATTGTGTATGGTCATATTATGGGATGGGATCGGCATGCGAGAGAAGTCTATGGTCATTCGTGGGTAAGTCACCGCTTGGTGGATGGGGGGGGGGGATGTATGGGGACGTAGATACTGGCTTTGTATGCGATTTGAAAGCGACTTTTATAGACGATATGCGTGATAACGAGGGGGGAGTTGATGATGATCCAGGAGATGGGATTTATAGTTGATGAGGTGGAGGGGTGGATATACACTGCGGAAAAATTGGAGAAAAAGTCCAGTGCTCGGCACCACAATCGAGACACAAACTGTCATGCTCCCATTCTTTATTCGATAAATTGCAGGCGGGTGTATCTTTGATGCAGCTGTAATTGTACGAGAATACGTCTGTGATCTTTCCTTCTCTCTCGAATTTCCTAGAAACTTCCTGAATTTTTCCGAAATTTCTAGAAATTCCTTGAATTCCCTTAAAATTTCTGGAAACTCCCGGAATTCTCTTGACATTTCAAGAAATACCTTGAATTTCCTCCAATTTTTTTGAAACTCCTTGTATTTTCTCGAATTTTCTAGAACCTTCTTGCTTTTATACAAATTTTCTAGAACCTTCTTGCATTCGCACGAATAATCTAGAAACTCTTTGAATCCCCTTGAACTTTCTAGAAACTTCTTAAACTCTCTCAATTTTTCTAGAAACTCCCTGAATTTCTTCGGAATTTCTAGAAACTTCTCGAATTCTCTCGAAATTTGTAAAAACTCCTTGTATTCCCTCGCATTTTCTATAAACTGCCGGAATTTCCTCGAAATTTCTAGAAATTTCTGGAATCCCCTCGAATTATTTTAAAACTTTTCAAATTCCCTCCAAATTTCTAGAAATTCCTTGAATTCCCTCGAGATTCCGAGAAACTCCTTGCATTCCCTTGAATTTTCTAGAAACTCCTTGAATTCCCTTGAATTTTCTAGAAACTCCCTGCATCCCTTTGAATTTTTTAAAAACCTCTTGAATTCTCGCGAATGTTCTAGGAATTCTCTGAATTTCCTTGAAATTCCGTGAATTTTTTCGAAATTTCAAGAAACTTCTCGAATTACCTCGAAATGTCCAAAATTTTCTAGAATTCCGATAGATAACACTGCACATAAGGACCGTTTCCCAAAAAGACCCCCCATAACGAAACCATAGATGTATCCACGTAAAAAAAATTCTATATGGGAACAGCAAATTTTGATGTAAGATTGTCAATTTTTGCAAGGATGCTCGAGAAAAATTCTAGAGCTAATCTGTTCATTTTGTGGGGAATTCCGAGGAAATTGTAGGAAAAATTTGAGCAAGGTATTATATGTGAGGTATTCCACGTCAAATGAGTCAATCGCTGACCCTCACTCTCTTGGAAATTAATAACGATTTTTTCTACGATCGGGGAAATTGAAAAACTATCTCTCAAATTTTTTCAGATTTTTTCGGCAGCCCAGTTCGGAAATGTGATTTTTTTTCACATTTTTCCGTTTTTTCCAATAACTCGAGTTGTATTTGTCCGATTTTGATTTATTAAGCGTCAAAATTTTCCATTTCTTATTGCCTATATGACTATTTTTAGTAATTTTTTTTTCGATTCCTAGCTGCTCATAATAACGAATTTTCGAAAAAAAAAGTTGAAAAACTTGAATTTTGCAAATTACGTCACGGTTGATATTCAAATTTTTTTTTTCAGTAATTCTCTTAATCAAAACAAGTATTTTGAGCTGTTATTCAAGTTGGGCATCCTCCTGGATCTATGTTATTTTTTATTTTTCCTTTTGGAAATTTCGCATTCTTGGTCAAAACACCCCAAAACGACTTCGATTATGTATCGAAAAAATATGTAATATATAGGCCGGTATACAATCAAATTCACTTCATACTGTCTATAATCAAAGTCAATCAACGTCATTTTGAGGTGTTGCGACCAAATTTACGGAATTTCGAAACGGAAAAAGTGAAAATAAAATAGATTCAGGACGATACCCAACTTGTATGATGGCTCAAAATACTTGTTTCGAATATAAGAATTACTGAAAAAAAATGAAACAAATCATCCGTGACGTAATTTGCAAAATTCAAGTTTTTCAAATTTTTTATCCGAAAAGTCGTTAGTATGCGCATCTAGAGATCGGAAAAAAAATTTCACTAAAAATATTCTTATAGGCAGTAAGAAATGAAAAATTTTGATGCTTAATAAATCAAAATCGGATGGATAGAACTCGAGTTATTGAAAAAAACCGGAAAAACTAAACAAAAATCATATCTCCGAGCTGGGCTGCCGAAAAAATCAGAAAAAAATTGAGATATAGTTTTTCAACTTCTCTAATCGTAGAAAAAATCGCCATCAATTTCCAAGTGGGTGAGGGTCAGCGGTTGACTCATTTAGCGTGGAATATCTTATATATAAGATAATTTTGAAAAGCTGTTATTTATAACATCTTTTTTTCGCATACCCGAGTGGAAATTGCTTCAGGCCCACCTGAAGCACGATCAGAACTTGATCAGGTTTTTGTAAGGCTCGACTGATCCGGTGATACCTGATGAGAACCTGACCAAATTCTAATCCAGCAGATCGGATCCGAAGAACTACAGGCGGTTTCAGATCGAGTTCTGATCAGGTAGACATGATCAAATGATGCCTGATGAGAACCTGACCAAGTTTTGATCCAGTAGATCGGATCCAAAAAAATGCAGGATGATTCAGATCAAGTTCTGATCAGGTAGGCACGATCTCACTCTGAGGTCGACTGCTTGACCCCAATTTGATCAAATTCCGATTTGATGTCTTTGATCGGCATTTAAACGGGGTCAATTGAAGAGAAAATGATCAGATTCAGATCCGGTCCACCTGACTTTAATTTTAATAAGTTTTTCGGATAATTTAATTAACTATTATTATACTATTCAAATTAAGTTTTATCAAGCATTATCAATAATTATTTTCAATCTTTAAAAAGGATCATTATACTATAATTAAAATAAATTGAATTAAATTAATTTAATATAAAGAATTTAATTTAATTAATCAATTTAATTAACAGCCTGCCCTTCTCAAATGTACAGAACGGAGGGATGATTGATGCCGTAAATACGTATTAGAGGAGTATCAAACTTACACGCAAATGATCTTGAGAAAAAAAATCACCAAATGTCTATTTATTCATTAGGGTTATTGTTATTACCATTATTATTATTATTCATTCATGAAATAAATAAAAATTTAATTGAGCATATTTTATCTCTGAGAATACACNCCGGTATACAATCAAATTCACTTCATACTGTCTATAATCAAAGTCAATCAACGTCATTTTGAGGTGTTGCGACCAAATTTACGGAATTTCGAAACGGAAAAAGTGAAAATAAAATAGATTCAGGACGATACCCAACTTGTATGATGGCTCAAAATACTTGTTTCGAATATAAGAATTACTGAAAAAAAATGAAACAAATCATCCGTGACGTAATTTGCAAAATTCAAGTTTTTCAAATTTTTTATCCGAAAAGTCGTTAGTATGCGCATCTAGAGATCGGAAAAAAAATTTCACTAAAAATATTCTTATAGGCAGTAAGAAATGAAAAATTTTGATGCTTAATAAATCAAAATCGGATGGATAGAACTCGAGTTATTGAAAAAAACCGGAAAAACTAAACAAAAATCATATCTCCGAGCTGGGCTGCCGAAAAAATCAGAAAAAAATTGAGATATAGTTTTTCAACTTCTCTAATCGTAGAAAAAATCGCCATCAATTTCCAAGTGGGTGAGGGTCAGCGGTTGACTCATTTAGCGTGGAATATCTTATATATAAGATAATTTTGAAAAGCTGTTATTTATAACATCTTTTTTTCGCATACCCGAGTGGAAATTGCTTCAGGCCCACCTGAAGCACGATCAGAACTTGATCAGGTTTTTGTAAGGCTCGACTGATCCGGTGATACCTGATGAGAACCTGACCAAATTCTAATCCAGCAGATCGGATCCGAAGAACTACAGGCGGTTTCAGATCGAGTTCTGATCAGGTAGACATGATCAAATGATGCCTGATGAGAACCTGACCAAGTTTTGATCCAGTAGATCGGATCCAAAAAAATGCAGGATGATTCAGATCAAGTTCTGATCAGGTAGGCACGATCTCACTCTGAGGTNCTCGACTGATCCGGTGATACCTGATGAGAACCTGACCAAATTCTAATCCAGCAGATCGGATCCGAAGAACTACAGGCGGTTTCAGATCGAGTTCTGATCAGGTAGACATGATCAAATGATGCCTGATGAGAACCTGACCAAGTTTTGATCCAGTAGATCGGATCCAAAAAAATGCAGGATGATTCAGATCAAGTTCTGATCAGGTAGGCACGATCTCACTCTGAGGTCGACTGCTTGACCCCAATTTGATCAAATTCCGATTTGATGTCTTTGATCGGCATTTAAACGGGGTCAATTGAAGAGAAAATGATCAGATTCAGATCCGGTCCACCTGACTTTAATTTTAATAAGTTTTTCGGATAATTTAATTAACTATTATTATACTATTCAAATTAAGTTTTATCAAGCATTATCAATAATTATTTTCAATCTTTAAAAAGGATCATTATACTATAATTAAAATAAATTGAATTAAATTAATTTAATATAAAGAATTTAATTTAATTAATCAATTTAATTAACAGCCTGCCCTTCTCAAATGTACAGAACGGAGGGATGATTGATGCCGTAAATACGTATTAGAGGAGTATCAAACTTACACGCAAATGATCTTGAGAAAAAAAATCACCAAATGTCTATTTATTCATTAGGGTTATTGTTATTACCATTATTATTATTATTCATTCATGAAATAAATAAAAATTTAATTGAGCATATTTTATCTCTGAGAATACACACGCACATCCGCAAGATCAGGAATCGTAAATTCAACGAATACCCCGAAACAAATCATATATGCAATGTACAGTTTACTCAATAGTGATAGCGTGATAGCGTAGTGGTTAGGGCATAGGATTAGCAATCATAGAGTCCCCGGTTCGATCCCCAGCATCGGTAAAAAAAATAATAAGCTTTTTCAGAGGTAATAACAGTAGAGATTTATTAAGAGAGGCGGCCTACGGTGAAAGAATTGAATTATCTTTTGTTTTGGATTAATTATCATTGATAATTTTTATTGATACTGACAGGTCATCCGGTTTTCATACAGTTGACTTGATCAAGTTCGGATCCATTCGTCCCGATCAAATCTGGATTGGTCAGAGGCGTAACATGTCTGATCAAGACCGGATCCGTCGACTTGATCAAGACCTGACCGGAATTTTCACTCGGGTAAGTTGGAAATTTATGAAATAGGATATTTATCAATTATAAACATAGTGGCAAAACGAATGGGTGATAGAAGACGTTTCACGAATTAAATAGTTAAAAATCCATCAAATAAATGTGTCGGCAACATCTGACTAATCTATGGGTGATGATTGGAACTATACTATCTTTATTGATGAAGATATTGCCAATCATTTTAAATAACACATTGTTTGTTGATTCTTAGAACCATTTTCCCCTGGTGACCCTTAGTTTCTGATCATTGGTTTTTGATCGCCATGACCCATGTGACCTTTATTCTGACCCTCACGACCCTTATTGTGACCCTCATGACCTTTATTTTGACCCTCGTGGCCGATAATTTTGGAGTCTCAATTTCGAGTACCAAATTTCCATCACCAAAAGTCGATTTGCATTTTTATAATATAGAGAGATATTTATCTTTAAAGGACAAACGTATGCATAGCTTTTACGATCCACTGAACGGATCATGAAAGAAGGTTCAATGTATCTTATTGAAAAGTCGATGAAACTTCCGTTACTAGTAACTAGTAATACTAGTAACTTTACGGGATACAGGAGGAAAAAATTGTCCTTGTAAACTTCATTCTGTTACATCTCCTAAAGAATTAAGCCAAAAGCGGTTGCAAATCAGTGTTTCTCAGTTACATTTTCGACTAGATTTGCGCTGAGCTCATCCTCGAGGCTCAATCTCATTAGCTGACATGATTGATATCCTTGAAAACAGGGAGCCTGGAAAAGCTGAAGAACACGATTTCGAGGTCTTTATCCCGAACCTTTAGACACACGAAAAGAATCTCATTACAAAGCCAGGTAAATTTCCGTTGAAAAGCACTGCTTTCCACTCCCTTTTGTTCTAATACTTGTGGAGATTTGATGAAAAGAATTTTTCGGGTAGAAAACCGTTGTTGTTTGTATCTCGGTAGTGAGTTCAAGGCGAAATGAGGTCGTCAGGTGGTGTTTTCCAGCGGAAATTTTCCTGAGTTTTCAATGGAAGTGGTTGCACTCACCCAGCTCTTCAACTCCCCAAGACATTCGTATTTCCCTTCACCTTTTGTAGTGTTCAGAAAAACTCAGACCAGAATTTTTTGCTCTTTGATTAATTGAAGATTTATCATGCAAATTGAACCTTTGACGATCCCCGAAATGTTATCGAAACTGTGATAATATCGTCAATTCAAAGGAGAATTGTCTACGATTCCAACATCGCTAAATAAAAGAAAAAATTATGAATCAAGGCGACGAATCCGATTTGATATAAGTAGGACCGAATCATGCCAAGAATCAACTTATTTCATGCCCATATCAACGATGCAAAGGAAATCTTCGTCACAGATGTATAAATGGCATACTGACTTAATTCAGGCCGGATCCGACTGGATACTAGTTGATTCTGCAACTTGATTCGTGTCAGGCCCTACTTAACTCAAATAAATTCTGTGGCTAGATGTAATTCTAATTGGATCAAGTATTAATTCAACTTGGATCTAGTATCATTTCAACTTGGATCAAGTTGGCATCCTTTTACCTGCAACAGGTAGTTTTTTTGTCATGAATCATGCCCTTGGTTCGACTTGATTCAGGTAGGTAATGACTTAAGATGTTCCTTCTTCAAATCATCCATTTTCCTACGTCAGTAAAGCAACCCCGAAATTCGAATTTACAGTCACAATAACTCTACTTACTATACATGAAAAATGTACTGAAATTAAGTCCCGAACTATATGAATCATTATTGTTCGGATGATGTAAATTCTACATTGTATCATCGGAAAAAAATTCTTGATTCAATCTGGAGCCTTAACTTGTGCTGAGTAGGATTGAGTCAAGTCGAGAATCTACTCTCAAAAAATGTAGAGTCGAGTTGTTTTTTATGGCTTTCTCTCTCTCTCTCTCTTTCTCATAGGGCTAACTCTTACTTGACATCACCAGTCACTATTGGATGTCACTGCGATGATGAGGATACAAAGTGGGGGGTTAATTAAATTTTTTTGTTAAATATGTTGGGATCGTGCTGTTCGGGATAAAATATTGAAATACACCGGAAATGTAACATCTAAAGGGTGAGAGAAAGAGAGACCAAGTTACGGCGATTGAACTATTTATTTAATAAGCGACTAAATTTTGTGGCAGAGAAAATAGGAAAATAGAAAAGTAGAGAAATTTAATAATAAAAGACATTGACTCTTACAGTTTGTTGATTGAGTTAGGGGAACTGGAAGGAATGCGCGGTGGTTGCGTTGAGTCTTTTCTTTCTGCCGCGTTTCGCGGGTCGCGTCTATTTGTTATTAACAATTTAATTGTGAAAAACGAATTTGTGGCTGAACGGTAAGAGATACGGAAAAAAATCCTTAATAAAAAATGTCCCTAAACTAAAAATACATAAATTTTAGTTTATAACTTTTTCCCGTATCCTCATTATTTAACGAGATATTACGGTTCCCATGGGGAGCGCAGTGTCATCGCGCCTAGTTCGGGTACCGGTAACTGGGCAGACGTCTCATCGAATGAAATATGACAGACTAATGATCGAGATACGCGGTAGCGTATCGGCCAAGAAAAGTTTTGACCGACTGAGCAAAACATCAGGCCGAGAGCACCGCGTATCTATGCACGACAGAACTTCCCCTTCCACTACCTCTAAATGATTTACATTCGGTATAATGAAAACAGGACGACAAATCGGGAAAGTGTCGTTAGTTACATTATATAAATCGCCTATGAGCTTTTCAACGGTGTAACTATGGTATTTTTTGGATTAACAGTAAAAAAGATAGGCGCATAGCAACGAGTTGATATTCACATTCTCGCGATTCATATTATAAAGTGTGAGAATCAAATTGTAACGTTGGCAGCGCCGGTCCAACTGAGCTTCATATCCAACGTTGAAGTGTTGCCACCAGTGCATTTGAATGTGGGTTGTGATGTTGTTATGGAGAACCACAGAAAATGTTCTTCTTCACGTTAAATTACTTATTAGAATGAAACGGAAAATCGACTCGGTGTTCTATTTTGTTTTCTCTCGTCGAAAATTCGAATTTCATCGCGCCATATCTATATTCATGTGCGGACCGCGGACATAAAGATAGTTTATGCACTGTTTGTGAGGTTATCAGTTTATGTTTGGAATGTGACAAAAAGGAGATGTGTCGAAAATATTGTGTGATCAAGTATTAAATGTCCGTGAATAGTTAAATTCGAAAAGGAAATATTTATTTTTCTCCGAGTGTAACAGAAAATGTTTTCATTCCGTGGAAAAAAATTCACTAAATTAAGTGACAGTGAAATGCGAACAATTTTGTGATTATTTAGGAAAAATTAGTAGGAGACGGTGGGATTAAATGGACACTTTGAACCCTTTCCAAAATGTTGATGTCTTATTGAAGTGCTGATGATACAGATTTTTTTTTTCATCAAAGTCGAATCAGCCCCTTTGTAATAAGCTTAGACTGAGCTTAATCGATAAATTTGTTCCTTGGTTATAAATATTGAAATAAGAAGTCAGAAGAGTCCATTCCACCCAATGTTTCCCTAATATTTGTAAAAACAAAAAAAAAAAACAAAAACAGATGTTTTCAAAAAGAATTCTTTGTGAACATTTTGTTCGACTTTCCTATAAGGAAATCAGTTCATCTCTCAACGAAATACAATCCATATAGGAATCATCAGAGCAAAAATTGAATGAGGAACCAAATCAAGTCAGAAAATTGTTAATAGATGATTAAAATTTGAAATTCGGTGGAGAGAATAAATCTGGAGTAGAACTGTTTATTTCCCTTCAATTGTTGATTCACAAAATGTTCTATCTTATGAGAAATGAATCAGTTAAATTGAATTGAAAAGAACAAATTTCACCGGATGTAAAAACAATCCTTGCTTATTTTGAAAAAAAAATAATGAAATCTGCCTAAAAATACAAAAAAAAATGTTTTTGTAAAAAAACTGGGCCACGAAAAAGTCTTGTTTGGTTCCTACTGGGAAATCGAAGTTTTTGAAAAATACATAGAAATAAAAAAAAAGCCAAATTAGCAATTTTGAATAAATGGTGATAGTGCCCATTCAGGTTTCTATATGAAATATAGTTCTCAATGGAGTAAGTATTCTAAAAAAATTCTCCATGAAATAAAAAATCAGTAGGAGCAGGACCAACGTTCTTGGCGCGGAGTTTTTCAATTCACTGTCTATATCAATCTATTCCTCCATCCTTTGATCCGCGCCAAGGACGTTGGTTCTGCTCCTACTGATTTTTTATTTCATGGAGAATTTTTTTAGAATACTTATTCCATCGAGAACTATTTTTCTTATAGAAACCTGAATGTGCACTATCACCATTTATTCAAAATTCCTAACTTGGCTTCCTATTTTATTTCTATGTATTTTTCAAAAATTTCGATTTCCCAGTAGGAATCAAACATATAATTTATTTCACTGGGTTTTTAGATTTTTTCTGGACTTGGCAAGAACAATATGCACAACATGGTATGTTATAAGTTAGACATATGCATGTCTTACGTGAACAATTAGAACAATTTGCACAATTGGGTATTAATTCGTCACTTGGAGGATAAATATCAATTATTCGCCTGGGGAGTAATTGATCTTCTTGCAAAATGTATCCAAATATTTCTACGTCTAGTTCCAGCGAACAGTAGTTGAGTTGGAAGAAAGTAAGCCTCAAGTGGGTTTGGTACAAAGCTCGGAGGATGTAATATTGAATATTTTCACTCGTAGGTGGTAGCTCAATGATTGTAAGGCATTTTTCGTACGAGTATTGAGTGAACCTTAAATTGTCAAATGTCACACTCGCAGAACTTTTTTCCCAAATTTGTACCAAAAATTTCAATACCAGATATATCAAATTGTTTATCTCATCCTCTGTTAAACCTGAGAACGAAAACTATATGAATAAATTCCTTTTGAAAAATCCTCAAATTTCATTGAAAAATATTACTATGGCCGAAGGTAGCTAAATATTCATTCGGCGTGGAAATTAGGGCTTTATGTTTGGGACAAATTCTGCCGGTATACATGGAACCGCTCAGATAATGGAGAGCTGGCAGTACTCGGCGAAGGTTTGGTGCAAACCAGCTAAAAGATGAACTGCTAATTTATTCAACTTTGTACCAAAATCATATGCAATGTAGAATTCCTGGGAGAAAAGACGAATAACAATATAGGAAAATAGAAAACAATATAAGGTTGATAACTGATAATTTCAATTATATCCTGTCACTCACGTACATTCAACCCTTCTAGTTGGAATCTTTCCCAATGAAACAGTACCATAATGATCATTTCATCATCAGCTTCGGATAATGAAAGAATAGATTTGTGTTTCTCTTGAGTAGCGTGATCCACATGCTGGAGGAGATTACTGGCGAAGTCGTGGAGATTTTTACGATCAAGGACTTTTAAGCTCGCGGGTGCTCGCGAAAAAAACGTCGATTGAGCACATTAATTTTCTACAGGACTAGCAATGATTTCGATTGACGGCCATCGTTCGTATGAATTAATCAGAATCTCACTACGCAGATATGATTGCAATGGAGTAATATTTCTACTTGATCATTTGGTTCACCTTGAGATTTATTGATTTGAAGACTAAACTCAGTTCCTATTATTATCTCCCCTCCTTTTTTACTATGGTACAACTTGACCCTTTTCATCTCTCTTTTTTATAATTATCACCTATTTTTAATTATCTCCGAGTACAAGAAAGTCTCATGGAACAAGTCACGTATTTAGGTTTTATTTCCATTAAATAACCAGGAGCAATTGCGTGTTGACCGGCCGAAATCCTTTATTGCATTTAGCACAATCGAGAGAAAAACAGGGAGCTCTTACCACCTCGGAGGCTATCGAGCAACTGTTTGGGCACAATATATCTATTTTTACTCCGATTGAAATGATGGAAGAAAAAGAATGAAAGAATGAAAGAATGATTCCCGGCTGGGTGAAGCGGAAATTTTTTCTATCTAAATTCTAATTCTCTTAGAATTCTTTAATGCCTAAAGGAGGTTAGGCGGTGTTTGAGGTGAATTTGAGAGTGAATTTCTGTGGTTCCCGGTAGCTTAGTCGGTAAGAGTGCCCGGCGCGTATCTGGGAGACCCGGGTTCGATTCCCGGCTGGGTGAAGCGGAAATTTTTTCTATCTAAATTCTAATTCTCTTAGAATTCTTTAATGCCTAAAGGAGGTTAGGCGGTGTTTGAGGTGAATTTGAGAGTGAATTTCTGTGGTTCCCGGTAGCTTAGTCGGTAAGAGTGCCCGGCGCGTATCTGGGAGACCCGGGTTCGATTCCCGGCTGGGTGAAGCGGAAATTTTTTCTCTCTAAATTCTAATTCAGTTAGAATTTTTTTTTTCTAATTTATTCTAAGAGACAATTCCACAAATATGAATGCATTTTGTTTTGAAAACGGAGCGTACGAGCTCGAGCTTGCACTCCTCAGAAACTTCACCGGTCCCGCGCGCGACCGTAGAGCTGAATGTGCACGCGCTCGAAGCTTTAACGTTGAAAATCTCTTTAAATAATAGAGATACGGAAAAAAATTATGAAATAAAATTTATCTATTTTTAGTAGAGGAACACTTTTTATTCAGGACTTTTTTACGTATCTCTTACCGTTCAGCCACAAATTCGTGTTTAACAATTAAATTGTTAATAACAAATAGACACGACTATTACCTGCAAAAACGAACTTCACTGTAACCGGAAATATTTTACCCGGTCTTCACGCTCAATAAAATGTTAATAAATATCGAAAATATATAACTGAAAAACACGAAGTAAATTAAACTGAATGAAATTTAAATAAAATCACGCGCCTGGTGTAGTTGCGAAATAGTCGAGGAGCCAAGGCGCGCAGGTGCCGGAATATTGATTTTCACCAGCAGTTGTCGAGGGGATAACGGGCCCGAAGCAACAAGTCACACGCCAAAACTACTCACTTGTAATTCATATCTTGTTATGTATCGTGTCTATTTTCACTGCGATCACTTTTGTTTAATTATCTTGTGTTTAATTAATATCTTTATTATTGTTGTCGACCTGTCTACTCCTGATTTACCTGATATTCACCAGTTAACCCATTGTAGTGCAAACTGTAAGTAATCTCAAAGTTTTCTATTCTATTTCTTGATTCTTTCATTTGGGTCTCCCAATCGAACCCCATTTCATTTCTTCCATAAAATTATCTTCTATTTATCGTTTGTTAATTGATCGATAAAATTGGCTGGCGCCCAACAATCTTGTATTAATATTAATTCGTCAACTTTATTTCTGAATCCTGATAGTCGGTAGACCCAACCGCGTCAGGTGGAATTCTTTCGTTTTGTCGTTGAATTTGGTCGATTATTCGTAATTTTCATAAACCTAAAATTAATTAAACATCGACGAAAGAATTTTGTCTCATTTGGCGCCCAACGTAGGACAGTTGGGAAATTTTCATTGCATTTTTGTGTAAATTATGTGAAATCGTTGTAAATCGAGAACATTCCATTCTCTTTATGTCGAGTTATTCACCGAATCTCTCGCGAGTGTAAACACATTTAGCCTTGCCCTTGAACAGTCTATTCAGAAATACAATCTTACTCTTTATTCCATTCTATTACTTTATTTTCCTTTCAACTTCGATATTATTACTTTCGACTCTTATTACCTCTATTGATTTTCGGATTGAAAAGAATTTGTCTGCCAAAGCGTCTTGTCGTTTAGTAGGCGAGGAAGTTTAGATTCGACATATTGAATATTAAAACTATTTACGTGATCGCAGTGTTTTTGTCAATTGTTTAAGTGTTTTGTCAAATTTAGATGTCTTCGACGAATCAAATTGATTAAAGTCGCTACATCTGGTCTTGCCCAGTGTATTGTCAAATGAAGTTATTGATGATTAGAGTCGATGTGTCTGTTCTTGCCCAACACACCGTCAAAACAATTGTTAATGATTAATTGTCAGTGTACATGGTCTGGCCCAGTACATTGACTAATTGAATGAATTTATTAATACGTGAATGCAAATGGTCTTGTCCAGTGCTTCGTGAATCGAATTATCAATTTATTTATTTCTACCGGGTTTTCGTAGGTCTTGCCCTGAATATCGGTGGATTATTTTGTTGTTGGTTATTATTCATGTTTTGTCGATTAAATTATTATTTAACCAATTGATTATTTCCTGCTGCGGTCTTATGTCAGCATAATTAGTAATTGAATAATCATACAGTCGGTTGAATGACGAAATAAAATTTCAATTTGAATATTTAATAAAATGAATTCCGTCAGCGTTAAATCTGATCGATCACAAGTTCGAATGAAAAAGAAATAATCATGTTTCATTCTCCGCCGTGCAGGCTGTTGAATAAAAATCAGCTGCATGATTCCATACCAGCTCAAGGAATCGCAGGGGGTGAAAATTCTTTACTAAATCGAACAGTTACAATGGACACTAGCGGTCACGAGGGAAGCTTGAGTCCTTCCGGTAGAGGAAGGGGGCGTACTACAGCTTCACCCATACCTACTATTGGTATCATCCCTCCAATTAATCCTGCACGACTACCTCCTCGAGTTGCTTCAACACATCAGTCCTCTCAGAACCTTACTTCAACACAAACTAGCCCTACACCTCCTCCAGTCAGTTTTATTGCTCCTTCATCCAGCTCTGTTGCTTCCCCAGTATATTCAACTACTACTCCAGTAAATTCCACTGCTCCACCCGTCGGTTCCAATACTAATTCAGTCAGTTCAGCTGCTTCTTCAGTCAGTTCTGCTCCTCTCACAGTCGATTCAGCACCTTCATCAATTGACCAAATATTCCAAGCCAGTGATAGTGGTTTTGCAACAGCTATTTCGCGGGTGAACCGCATAGAGAGGAATATTGATAATGTTAGGGAATCAGTGAGCATTATTGGGGAAAGATTAGGAGTAGTCGAATCGGTAAACGATAAAGTCGAATTATTAACTGCGCAATTTAGGTCATTGTTAGAAAATCTCGAAAGACGTCCTGCGCCGCCCAATGGTACCGAGGAACAAACGAGGAACGCACCTCATGCTTCGCGACGCGACGAACGGTGCGAAAGGGGAGTACCCGATCAATTTGAAGATTATCATGTAGAAGTCGAAGAAACCGATGTGTCGACTGAGGAAGAGATACGATCAATGAATAGAGGAAACTTGAGAGAAGAGCCACCATCCACTTTTGAATCCCATCCAAATTTCCATCGTAATACTGCAAATCAGGGCAAAGGAATTTCAATCAATTCGAGGGGGAGGGGTTTCAGACCTTACAGAGCCCCAAACTTAGATAACGAACGACACGTCCACTTCAGTGCCGCCGAAAATACGAATGTCGACTCGGGAGCGACGCTCTCAGGTTTCACAACAAATCCTGAAATATATACTCAGTCGAATCAGGTGCTGTCAAATCAACCACCCACTAATAGATTGATGGAAAGTTATCCAAACACCTTTACCTAATGGTCAGATGACACAAAAAACGATATTTCTCACCCAAGAGCAACTTAATCAAATCAATAGGGAAGTCAATGCCTTTGTTCAGAACCACAGTAATTCCCTGTCATCCACCCACGCCAATGAAGGTGCACAATGACAGAGTCAAAATAGGAATCATGATTTCAGTCAAAATCAAAATCCTCAATATGATCGTGAAAATAATTCTAGGTCGACTCGAAGTAATTTCTTTACAGGGAACTCGAGGCCCAGAAGCCGCGTTAAGGATAATCCAAACAGAGACTCCAGTGACAGTGATGATGTCTATCTACGTCACCCACATTTTTCCAGTCGTCAAAGAGGCAACAGTCAGTTGAGATACAATGACAGAGAGAGTTTCTCACCCTCTCCCAGCTATAATGGCCACGAGTATTCCCCCATAAAAATTAGTAAAATCGTCAATTCATGGAAACTAAGTTACCCCAAGTCCGAGAAAGATCTTGATCAGTTTCTACTTCTCCTGAAAGAAAGTATCAGTTCTAGTGGGGTCCATAAGGACTATGTTATCCCCTCCTTGTCGAGCGTTTTTGAAGGCCCTTGCTCGTGGTATCTTCATAATACGAAGTATTGGTACACGTGGGAAGAGTTCACGTATGCTTTTCGTTATCAATTGGAAGTCGAAAAAGATGATGGCGATTTGGGTGTCGACGTTTGCAAGTTGAAGCCGAATAAGGGCGAGAGTCTTGTGGAAGTCGCATGTCGAGTTAGGATTCTCTTCGAACGCATGACTCAGCCACCTGAGTTTCACAAACACCTCAAGTATATAATGTCAAAGTTTAATCCCAGACTGGCATCTGAAATTCTCAATCTCCATCACGAGAATTACGATGATTTGTTCTATTACGTCAGTTTAAGAAATTATTTGTACCAAAACTCACCCCACGAGCTACCTCAAAACTCTCGTTTTAAGTCAAAATCAAGGTTCAATTCCTCCCAATCTGAATTGAAATTTCTGTTGACTATAGAAACGACAACACTGATGACGTACAGAGCCTTTGCGTTCGATCGTATGAGGCACGGCGACCTGCTGGTTTTCCCTCACATGTGATACGTCTTGCTCAACGTCGAATTTACTGTCACGGTGAAGGGTTGAGAGAACCTAAAAAAGCAATTAGAATTAAAGTTGAGATTTTGATTTTTGGTCAAAAAATAACTGGTATCATCGACAACAGTAGCGATAGATCTTTTCTAAGCCAATCAGCCTACGAGCGAGTAAAAAATTTCCAACTTCATGAATTGAAAGAAGATAATTCATCTGAGTCAGGCGTACGATTAGGGGACAAATCAGTAGTGAAAACATTAGGAGGTACAGGCTTTGTGATTGACATAGGAGATGTATTCGGCCCACAGTGGTTTAGTGTAATGCCAGGGTTGTCAAATGACATAATCCTAGGTATGGATTTTTGGCTAGCATTCAAGGTTAATGTCGATCCTTTCATGGAGTTTAGCTGGTAGCAAACAGTGCTATCCATTGTCCCAAGATCTCGTTGCCTCCAGCCGGCTTCAAGCCCTTTCAGTTGATCAAACACAAAATTTAAAAAGTTTCTTAGATGAAGAATTTGCTAAATTTGATCGAGAATGCACCGGTGAGACTGATTTGATAGAACACAAAATTTAGCAGATCGATACAACACCCCACCGACAGAAACCTTATCATCGAAGTGAAATCGTTAGGAAGTTCATCCATGAAGAAGTCGATAGGCTCCTTGAAACGAGATATATTCGATATGGTGGGAGCGAGTGGGTGAGCTCACCGGTAGTAGCTCCTAAAATTAATGGGGGGCTTCGATTCTGTGTTAATTTCAAGCCCGTCAATCGACAGACGAAGAAACCCGCTTATCCGTTGCATAATATGAGGTCAATTCTATCGCAACTACATCAAGCGAAAATAATTTCGACATTAGACATGAGTGAAGCTTTCCATCAGATTCCTATGGAGAAAGATAGTCGAAAGTATGCCGCTATTGTCGTAGAGGGTAAAGGTCAATTTGAGTGGTTACGGATGCCTTATGGTCTCACCGGAGCTTCGTCCACTTTTAAAAAATTAATGGATTTATTATAGAGGCAAATCAAAGATTTGATCGTCGAGAGAAAGCTACCAATAGAATGGATAGATAAGGTCTTCAGCTATCTCGACGATTGGATAATGGTTGGTCAAGATCTTGATGAACATATTGGTATCTTGTCACTGGTATTTGAAGTCCTACGTAAGGCGAAATTGATTATCAATCGGAAGAAGAGTAGCTTTGCGTGCAAAGAGGTTAAATTTCTCGGTTATATCGTCGACGAGTTCGGAATGAGACCTAATCCCGAGAAGATTCAACCAATTTTAGACTTTCCTGTTCCTAAAAATCGAACACAATTGCGACAATTTAATGGTTTAGTTAATTGGTGTTACAGACACCTGAAGAACGTACTTCGAGTCCAGGGACCTCTGAATAAGTTGACAAGCGTGAAAGTCCCATGGAAGTGGACAGAAGTCGAACAAAAGGCTTTCGAGGAAACGAAGAATTTACTCGCAAACGCACCGCGTCTTTATGTCCCAATACCTGGTCAACCCTTCGTGTTATATACTGACGCGAGCGAATTCGGTCTCGGCGGCGATCCTCGTACAACGTAATCCAGAGACGGGCGAAGAGAATCTCATTGAGGTTTTGAGTCGACCTTTGCTCGGCGCGGAGCTTTACTACACGACCAGTGAAAAGGAATGCCTGGCGGTCGTATGGTCAGTCGAAAAGTTACGTTGTTACCTTGAGGGCATGTCCTTCAAAGTGATAACCGACTACCAGGCCCTACTTTGGTTGGATTCATTGAAAAATCCTGTCGGACGACTGGCGAGGTGGGCGATATATTTATGTCAGCATGATATGACAGTCGAACATAAGCGAGATACATTGAACGAGGTCCCTGATGCCCTATCGAGGATGTTCAATGTTGACGTGGATCCACTTGGTTGGGAACAAGCAGTCGAAGAAGATATTCAAAGTCGAATTCAATTGAATAGTATTTGTGATCAGGACTGGTATGATAAAAAATTGAGATTAGTAACTCAGGAACCAAGTCGATTCACTGAATGGAGAGTCGAAAATGACGAATTGTGGTATTGGCATCCCGATTTTTCCAAAGCATTAATTGACGATGAAAATCCGTGGAAGAAAGTCGTTAAATCCGATGACGTTACATCAGTTATCAGAGAGAATCACGATACCCCACAAGCTGGATATCTGGGGCAAGATAAGACGTATGATAGAATTCCACAAAATTTCTATTGGTCAGGGATGTCACAGGATATAAAATCATATGTAGAAGAATGCGAAATTTGCTTCAAAAACAAATATGATCAGAACCCTGTGAAAGGACCCCTCATGACACGACCATTACAACAACCATGGGCCCAATTATCTGTCGACACCGTTGTCTCACAAACGCGTTCAAAGAAGGGAAATACGGATATAGTTGTCGTTCAAGATCTCTATGCAAAGTATATAGAATTGCTTCCCGTGGGTAACAGGACTGTTAAAGCTGTTGTTAGGGTTCTGGACACCGTTTTCGATCGTTGAGGCACTCCAAAGGCGATTATTACAAATAACGGTACCGAGTATTTAAATAAAGATGTTAGGAGCCTCCTAGCCGCACGAGGAGTCGAACATATTACCACTCCGCTAGCTCATCCACAGAGTAATCCTGTCGACCGTGTCAATAGGACAATTAGGCCTATGATAGCTGCGTTTATTAAGAAACACAACGAGTGGGATGAGTATTTGTCGAAAATTCAATTCGCATATAATACAGTGCCATATGCGTGTAGTCGAGAATGAAACATGATCTGCATGATACTACAAATGGAGAACGAATTTCTGATGACGATTCCATCGCATATTGGATCGAGAGAATTAGTAAGATCGACGAATTTCGTCATAAGATATAAAAACAATTAACGGATTACTCAAATGAACGCCTCAGTAAAGTCAATGGTGATGGAATTAAGTCTGTTGATATCAAGATGTATATTATCCGAATAATAAGCTGAGTAATAAGGCCGAGGGTTATTCCTCAAAATTGTCCCACCGATACCTGGTGCCAGCCTTTGTCAAAAGAATAATAAATCCCATGATAGTCGAATTGGTAGACAAATCCGATAAAATAGTAGGGAAATATCATTTAACTGATCTCAAAATACCCCGTAGAAGCTTACGCGGAACTAATCATCTCCCATAGGTTAAGTCAACAAGGCTAACATCGTCGAAGCCGCCACCCCAAGGAAGCAGCCTTACAACAAGATGAGCGAGTGCAAAGATAAAAACCATGACTCCTTGTCAGGTGACGAGGATCGTTTGATGGCGCTTCAACGACACGAATGGGAACTCCAGGTCCAACTTCGAGCTGATAGGGAACAGATCCAGATACGCCGAAGCAAGCCTGTTTCGGCGGCTTCATCACAAGCCCATTTGAGCGATGCTTCTACTGGTACTGACGAATTACTCACACAAATTCTGTTCAGTGAGGTACCATCAAAAGCACAGCTGTCAGACGATGCAGATGGCGAAAATAAAGACACGAATTCATCAAGTCAACTCTTTGACGAGCCTGACGGATCCTATGAGGATCACCCCAACACTGTCACTGCTGGTGCCACTACTGGGGGTGAAGATGCTCCCGTCAATAACACTGATGCTGGCGACAAGGAGCCTCGTCTTATCGATAACGAAGTGGCCCAGCTACTGAAGAAGATCAGCACTTTCCTATTTCCAAAATGTGAACTAGGCCACACTACCAGAACGACACCATCACAACTCCATGCCGAGAATCTGAAAAGACATCGTATTCCCGCTCCTGACCATAAAGTCGAGAGGTCACACACTGGACGCGAGTTAACATTGGCAGATCTACCTGAAGCGACAATCGCCCCCTCCATCACAGTGAAGCCATTACCACCAAAAAAATGTCGAGTTTCACTAATGTTCTACAACAACTAGAGGTCCCGGAGCTGATGAACGCCAACCAAACTGGCCAACCCCTGTACATGGTCGACTGTCGTATCATCACAACACCGTTGCTCAAAGATTTTATCAACAAAAGAGCCGAGTATCTGGTAAAACAAGCCGAGAGTAAGAACGTTGACGTGGGAACACAAACTCTCGTTGTAGCAATCGCCAAGCAACACGTCAAAGGATGTGTCAATTATCTAATTTGGGACCACCATTTCAGTAAGTGTCCTAAGAAATTCAGATCAGGATTTTGTCAAATCTGTGGAGCTGTTGGTTATGAAAAGAAGGGCTGCCCTTACCCCCATGGGATTGAACATCAAACAGCTCGTGATCAATGCCCAGGATGCTCTTGTCATAAGAGCCTCTATGTCGCCGAATGTCCAGACTATAATATCAGATGGGAGGGTTCAATTGATTGGCGCAGGCTGAATTATGCTCCCTTCCCTATATGGCTGATCCCACTCGAACATCGTGTACTTATTGGCGAAAATACCAACATTCTCGAGAGACAGATCAAGGCTCATTTCGACAACCACAATGATGGCCCCAATCAACTTCGACAGTATCTTATTCGTGAGAACGTTCTGCTGGAGAGCCTGCCAGAAAACCCCGATGCACAAAAGGCCATTGTTAGTATGTCCGAGGAAAAACGCAAACAGGCAGTCAGCACTTTGCTCACACTATTCGTCCGAAAGTCGCTTGACAGGATCATGGTCGAACGCCCGGAGCTCAGACCAACGGAGAAGTACGCCGTGATCACCCCGAGGATCCCGAAGTAGGCATCGGATAAGCATTGTCAAATCAGAACGTTGATGACCACTACTGTCAAATTCTTCTTCAGCTAACGTTATCCATGTTATTATATTCTGTGAAATTTCAGTTCATTACTCCAATTTTGTTTCCATTATTATGTTCATTTCAATAGAAAATTTAAGTTTATTGACATATGAAATTAACGTTCAGGTACCATATTTCCATAATGAAATACTTTATAATATGGAATTCGCCATTCTATAGATTAAAATATCATCATTCACTCATACCCATTTTTATGAAAGAATTGAGAAATGAATAACTAATAACTGGAGATTTAATTATTTCAGCTAAAATTTCTGCTCAGATTCAATTTCTTTTTAATAATGTTTCCCTCCAGGAGGTTAACTTTGTTTCAAATCAACAGAAAATTGGATTACTACTCATATTTCGATATACACTCGAAACTCGATATTTCACGATGATGACCAGGTTCGAAAGGGGAGAGTGTAACCGGTAATATTTTACCCGGTCTTCACGCTAAATAAAATGTTAATAAATGTCGAAAATATATAACTGAACAACACGAAGTAAATTAAACTAAATCGAATTTAAATTAAATCACACGCCTGGTGTAGTTGCGAAATAGTGGAGGAGCCAAGGCGCGCAAGCGCCGAAATATTGATTTTCACCAGCAGTTGTGGAGGGGATAACGGGCCCGAAGCAACAAGTCGCACGCCAAAACTACTCACTTGTAATTCATATCTTGTTATGTATTGAGTCTATTTTCACTGCGATTACTTTTGTTTAATTAATATCTTTATTATTGTTGTCGAGCTGCCTACTCCTGATTCACCTGATATTCACCAGTCAACCAATTGTAGTGCAAACTGTAAGTAATCTCAAAGTTTTCTGTCGAAATTATATTTTCTTTGGTTCGATTCTATTTCTTAATTCTTCCATTTGGGTCTTCCAATCGAACATCATTTCATTTCTTCCATAAAATTATCCTCTATTTATCGTTTGTCAATTTATCGATAAAATTGGCTGGCGCCCAACAATTTTGCAGTAATATTAATTCGTCAACTTTATTTCTGAGCCCTGACAGTAGACAGACTCCGACCGCGTCAGGTGGAATCCTTTCGTTTTGTCGTTGAATTTTGTCCATTTTTCGTAATTTTCATTAACCTAAATTTAATTAAACATTGACGAAAGAATTTTGTCTCATCATATTCGCGTTCAGCACCCCCAAAAACATAAATTCTCGAAATAAAAATGAATGGACCTCTCAGTGGACACAGAACATGGGCTAGCGTATGGACTAGTTGATCGACAGTTGATTCACTCGAGTGGGCTGGAAGGTAGTGGAGATGATCTTCTTCGCTGACTTGATAAGATAGTGAGTGCTGTCAAATCTGGATGGAAGCTTTGGCAAATTCTTCGTTCTGATGAGGGGGACCACTACTTTGTACTGCGTGGGTTAAGAAGATGTAGACATCTCGATTCCGTCTTTGAACTTAGAAACTCGAACTTAGAACCTCGACTTTCGAATTGAAAACTTCGAACTGAAGACTTCGAACAGCATTTTCCATATCCTGCCTCCCTTCTTATAGTGAGAAATGGCTGTAGAACAGGTAGCCTGGTGTCGATCACAGACATATAATACCTAGACCGCACATTCCCCATATCTCCTATGCAGCACAGATCCGGGGAATTAAGACAGAGAGAGAGAGAGAATCAAGGTCCCTACCCTTCTCTGTCTAACAGTCCTGTGGAGGGGAGACTAGTCATGGCTGATTGGTAGATTGGAATGAGTAGAAGGGGAAAGAGTGGGAAGGCATGGGAAGTACAAGCGAGGTAGAAAATGATATAAATGGAAATATTCAAGTGTAAAAAGTCATGTTTTCTATTGTAAGCAATTCTGGGCAATTCCTTGTGCCATCCAGAAACAACGGAAAGAATCTCCATATTCGTGAGTCAGACAAAGAATCAGAGCCTTACTTCTCTATTAAATAAAAAAAAAAGACAATTAACGTTGAGTAATTTTAGCATCCGTAGAGTCAATTTATAATTTTAAGATTTTGAAGGTCCATTCTAGTGAATTTTCGTTGAATTTCAGTAAGCTTTAATAGTGTTTCTTTTTTTTGTGCCGATCGTGCGTTAGGGATTTCATAAATTTACCTATACGGAACCGATACGATTTTCGCGATATAGGCCGAGATATTAATGAGCTGCGCGATTATTGTTTGAGGGTTGTCACTTATTTGATACTTTGAAGAAACGTTTAGGTGCAGTTGAAATACTGCCGCTCAATAGATGGGTTAATTGGGAAGAGATAGGTCAGTTTTGGGATTTTAGTGGAAGGTCACACGACCAATGATGGCCGTTGTCCGCATGTGAATTGCCAAGGCCATTTGCGTTTAGAGATAATGTTTTATGATGTATCGTGATAATTGAATGTTCTGCGTTTTCGCTTAGTGATTAATTTATACATCTCTATCCCAAGAATCCTAGAGAATACAGCTTCAGAGAGAAAATGATAGTTAAAAGAATTTATCTGGCCGAATAACTGCCGGAAAATCTCGTATAATATTTGAGTTTATTGCTAGATTAGTCGTTAATCACACGCCTACGAATTGTCGAGTTTGCGTGCTCATTATTATTATTATTATTATTATTATTTCTTTTCTCTGCGCTCAGCGCTGGATAGTTGCTATGTCATAGCCTGCGATCTCTCCCTACGTGCCATTACGTGACGTGTATAGTGTTCTCGTTCTATCATACGCATTCGGCTTTCGCTCCCTGTCCATTCCAGACCTTTTGGAAAGCTATAAATTCGGAAGTTTCCGCGTTAAAAGAGAGTCCGTTGCGAGTCGTCAAACAATGACTAGCCTCGTGCTCACCCTTGCCTCTGGCCAATACTCATAGTGAGCCTATATCGTTGCTTCTGGTTCTGAAGTTTTCGCTTATGCGACTTATCTCGTTTTGAGAAATTAATTTGTTTCTTTGCCGTATTGTGCCTACAATTCTTGTATTATTTAGCGGACAGGTTTTCGATTTGCATATCGTCTAGAGTCATTGTGTATTATTTCTTTGGAAATTATGATGGTTATATCGTTAGTGTTTAATACTTCGGCTTTGACTTTCGATTCCATTTGCGTACAGTTACGTCTAGTTTTCTTTGTATTTGCGACTCGTTAAATTTTTGCTAGTTACGCCATTCGTTCTCAAGCTTTGGTTTTGTGGATTAATTGTATTTTTCCTAATGGTTTTCAAAGTATTAGAGTGTTCGTGTCGTCTTAGTAAAATCAGATGTAGGAATTTTGTGCCGTTCTGGCCGTTAAGGACTCAAGGTCAAGTACCGTTGAGTATAGAGTGCCGTATTTGGCGTATTCGACATTTCGAGTGTTGAATGCGTATGCTTTCGTTGAAGCGAATCCCAATTTATTGTGTTATGAATGCGAGTACAATTTCGATACGTATATCGCGTTACATCGCGCCTTATTCGGATTCCTTTCGGATTTATTAATTGCGTGCAACTCGGGATTTGAATTAATTCATTCGGCAGGAATAATTGTTTATGCCGATCTTGGCCTAGTTACCGTGTTTTCAGTTTTCCGGTATTATGTTTCTTGCGTCTACCGTCGCGTTTTCGGTCATTCTTATAGGGATAGAAGTTTAGAGAAGTAATTTGATTTTGGCTCTGTTTCTGGTTCTTTGTCTACTCAAAATTTATCGAGTCAATTGTGCATTCTTTTATTGCCATTGTTTAAATCTTGTATTTCTCTCTCTTAGGGAAAAATTTGTTCTTTTTATTGAGTTCAGTATTATATGGATTATTTGGTGTTGATTTCTTTTGCGGTGAATTTGAGTACACCTTTTCTGTAAATTTACGAACAATATAGCCATCTACATTTCAGCATTAAAATTCAGCATTTGTGTTTCCTTTTTTGAGAATAAGAGCCCGATAACCTGTTTCCACCTCGACCTACCCCTCTCTCCACAACCGACCCCCTGAGCAGCGCGAGCAGCCTGTCACCTTTCCCTTGGCCCCTTAAGTTTAGGTTTTTTTTTGTGTTTTTGAATCTTGGGTTTTCGTCGTATTTTTCCGCTTCGATCAAATTTCGGTTTGTTGTTGGCATCGAAACAAAGAACAACTGGCGCCCACAATCACCGAGTTTCAGTTTTCTGACTTTACCAAGGGAAAAGGGCGAGATAACGTTCATTTTTTGTCGCAGCAAAATTTGGCCACGTTACACTATTTATTCATGGAACATGAACGCCGGCACGACCTCCCCTCCCATGAGAGTACGATTGTCGAATGTAAAAAATCCCTTGGGGAAATCAATTTGATACGAGCTTAAGGAGAGACCCAAGTAAAATTTGAAACTCTTCGATTGATGGGAATAACTATTGAGCGACTCTTGACATATTATGGAGTAACTAAAAACGAAGGAAAATTCTCTACACAACCCATTTTACCCCATACACCGACGGAAAACGACGTTTTTCGTATTTTTGGCTTCAAAATGCACCTCGCACCACAATTTTTATCGGATTCAAACTTTTATTTTTTCAAAATGTTGGTTAGATTCCATAGAATAAAAATAGGTATTTCTTTCAAATCTCAAAAACGAAATTTTTTAGTTTTTCAGGTCCCCTCTGATATAGCAAAAGTCGCTCAATAGTTAATTTTATCAACTGAAGAGTTTTGAATTTCCCCTGAGTTCCCCCTTAGATGTGCCATTATTTTTTGTTCAGGCCTTGATACGTACACATGATCTCTTACCTTCTTTCGAAGATGCCAATATTTGATGGATTTTTTTTTCGTCGAGAAGAAAATCTTTATAAGTAATATTTACAGTAATTGTTATGTGACGACACGGGTCGTCAATCCGTAATTGATTTTTTGTTTGTAAGATTTGTTTATTTTCATTTTTTAATGAAAAATGAGACCTTCTTCTAAGGCAAAATTGTTAAAAATTAGCCTCAAGGAGAATTCTCTCATCCATGAGAATCGGGAAAGGAAATACTCCAAACCTTTCCCAATTCTAATACCATTTGTCATCTTCGATGGTCATAACTCCGCGACAACGGGTTGAGTCGAGAAGAGGAGGTCCTGAGAAAAATCTCTTGGAACCAAACAACATCCAGACCATCCCGTTCAGGCCATTCGAAAGGAGGATTGGACGATGAGGACCCTCTACGAAACCCGTGCTTTTCAAATGGGAGCAGATGTCTTCAACCGAGGATCTATTGCCATTACCCTGACGCGAGGAACGACCGGAGGGGTAAGCTCCCCCTTGTCTGACGACCAAAACCTACAGGAAGTCAGCGAGGGATACTCGAATGTAAATCATGTTTCAACATTGGGGATAATTCACGACATTTAATCTAAAATAATTTTAACATATCGAGAATATTGATTTATATCCATTCAAGAGTTTTTGAGAAATAATTTTCATGTAAATTAGTTGCGTAGAATATTCTAGCGTTTAATACTTCTGTTAGAACGTCGATATCCAATCAAATTCCGTGTCTTATGAATTTGGGGGAGGTTCCTCCGATACCTGATATACTCTGATACCTGAGCTACCAGCCATTGTAATTCCGTTAAACTTGTTGAAAATTCTAAATCGAGAGGAGTCGATGCACTCTCGAAAAATAATCCATCGACTGGCGTCCAACACACTAAAATTTCAATTAAAAATAATTCTATTCTTTATCGTAAATTTTTCCCCGAACGTCACAGTTATATTAGAACTCGAATAAATTGTACTGTGCGTGCGCATTTTCTGTGTCCTGTGAGGACTAGAATTGTGAATTCCGTTTAAAATAAAATACTCAACTTCGATACCACGGGCGTGGAAATAACATGAATATGAGAGATTCAAGAACTAGACTAAATTCGAAGATTATTCGAAGAATATCTGTTAAATCCTCAGGATCAGAGAAAAATGTTGTCAGACCTTTTTCTCCTCTGGATTGATAGTTCTCTTGGATATTTGAGGAGTAATTCACATCCCTTAATTTGTGCAGAAAAAAGCTTTTCATCCAACTTTTTTAAATCGTGAGCCGGCTCTACACACTGAATCAAATGATAACACTCCAAATAACATTCTCTGTTGCAAACGCTCATTATCAGGCAATATTACCATTTATACATGAAAAATAAACACTGCATCTATACATTGCTGTACGTAATGACACTCCAAAATTTTAATGATCACATGTCAATATTTTCAGGATGTAGGTCTCAATTATTATACTCGATTCAATGATTATCATTTGGTATTATTATTTTTATGGTCCTCAAAAAAGGTAATTTATACTATATCATACTTATGCAAAGTGAGATCCGCAGTAACAGCTGATCGTTCAACACCACACACTCAACAAAAATTCACCATTCTAATATTTTTACAATTTTTTCAATTGTCACGAATCCTAATGACGAAAAAAAAAATTAATTTGCGATAAAACAATGAGAAAACATTTCTCCGTGGTTTCCCCTACGCAGTTGAATTTTTACTCCCACCCTGTAGCATCTCTCTTCCCACTCTCAGTACTGCTGAACAAGGATAGGTAGGGACCGAGTACATCTCTCTCTCTCTCTGTCTAAACCTGTACAGCTTCCCCCACCACATGCGCGGTCTAGGTATTATATGTCTATGGTGTCGATGGTTCGTGAATCCTCCCCCTTCAGTCCTAATGTTTTTTGTGTGTCCACCTAAATCCTCTTAATTAGTAATTTTTTGGGCAATTTGGAGATTTGTCACTCTGTTTCTTCTATCCATTCCCTGATGCCGCTGATTGGTGATTAGATGACATCAGTTTTCCACATTTCCATCCTGACTGGCGTTGTTCTTCCAAATTTAATGAAGGGGAGGGCCACGTATCTGTTCCCAACTTTGGTATCAGGGAGCAGGCGAAAACCGTCCGTCCGTCCTGATATTGGTCCCATTTTTAAAGATCTTGAGGGCTTTAGGATCATAAGGGCTATAAGGGTCTCAGGATACACCAAGGTTGAAAGGGTCAAGAGGGTCAAAATCTCTTATTTGATTTTAAGTCGAATTTGATGTTACAAGAAGGGGTAACGGAAAGGACCTTTATGCTTCTACGGACCCTTGGGGCCTGTAGGGTCATAAGAGCTATAAGAATCTCAGGATACACCAAGATTACAAGGGTCAAGAGGATCAAAATCCCTTATTTGATTATAAGGCTATTTGATGTTACAAGAAGGGGTAACGGAGGAGACCTTGGTGCCCCTGCGGACCCTTGGGGCCTTTAGGGTCATAAGGGGCATGAGGGCCCTAAGGGTCTTCGAGTACACCAAGGTTACACGGGTCAAGAGGGTCATTCTTATTTTTCAGGGTTATTTTCACTTAAAATGGGGATAGAAATAGAGGGCCCTTCCTATGCTTTTTAGTACTTCTTCATACGTCACTCGCAAGGGCATTCTCAACAATTAGAATCAATAATTGAATTATCCTATGAACCAATTAACATATATACAAGGCACGTAATATCGGATTGACGACATTTTCTAGTAAACGATACTTTTCATGGCGAAAATGAGTCAGAAACATGGATAGATTAGATGACAATCTTCCTACTTAAATGGAATAGAAAAATACTTGAAACAAATCTCGATCTACTTGAATCGAGAATTTTGTTTGTATGTACAAAATAGGCATCATCATAAAATATCCAATGAATCATTAAAAATTTTCAGCGTCTCCGGGAATTCACTGCTATGTCAACATCATCTCTATCTCTACATATATTTTCAATCCAGTCATCAAGTAAGCCAATCAAACTTGTTGTGTAATCAACGAAACCTCAGGGTTGTTAAACATAAACAGATTGGTTGACACATAAATGGAAACAAACGAGGATACCGGAGAGGGTAGTGCCAACAATCATGGTGAAACGTAGTCCCCAGAGGTTAAGTTGTAGTTGATACTGATCCAACTTGTTTGAATTGAGTGGTACGAGTCAATGAACTAGGCTGGCATTGCCGTTGGCTTTCACCTTTGCATGGAAAACCGTAACGCTCATTAGTGTTTGGTACTGAGATCAGTTTGTTCATTAGGGAAGCACAACCCTGCGTAACTTCCGTTATTCCAATAACAATACTGCAATTGGTTGGTAAATTTACGAGTGGTATTAACTGTTGGAGGGGGTTTTTTCATGCAACCACAATTGTTTTACAGAAATAAATCCTTGCTTTATATCAATGGAAATGAAAAGGCATGGAGGAGGATTCAGTAGGGGAGACCGGGGCAAAATGAGATTCCAGGGCAAAATGGACGGCGGGGCAAAATGAGACTGCTCTGTTTTTTTTATTTTTCAATGAGACAAACGAGTCCAGTGTTTTTTTTCGATGTAATGTCGTTTAACAGATCACACGAGTAGGAAAATAAGATTTCAAATAAAAAAAGGAATTCCTATCTAAGACAATCTCTAATCGTCATTATGAACAATATTCTAGTTTTTACGGGAATAAGAAAATTTTTTGCATCATGCAGATATTTCATCTTATAGTTATGAATTTTTGTAAGTTCATCATGACTCGATTTTTTTGTACACTTGAAAATTTTTTGGCTGTAAATTTCTGATACACTTTTAGGGAATTTCTATCACAATTTAGTTCCACTAAAATTTCCAGAAATTTCATCACTGAAAATTCTGAATATCATGGAAAAATCAAGGAAAACTCCAAATGTAAGTTTAATTATTCCCTGAAACCTGATGGAAATGAGGAAAATTTCAGTAAATATAATCTTGAATGTTCAATTAATTGGAAAATCTGGGTAATTTAACACTAAATATTCATTTGTGTAAAATCTCAAACTTTACAGAGGTCTGATTTTGCTCACTGATCATTTTGGCCAGGTCTCCCCTATAAGTGAATGAGTTTGTTGAACAAAATATTAAGAATTGCGAAAAAAAAAGAATTTCAGGTTTTTTTAATACCTCAACAATTCTCACAGGACATTGAATCATACTGTTTTCAAGCTCGAAACTCCTGGCTAATGAAAAATAAATATTGTGAACACATTCTTTTGACAATTTATTTTTCATAAAACTGAGGAAGAATGAAAATTATGGAGAATGAAAAATGCCATGAATTAGACATTTTCCACTCCGGAAAACTGCGCGAAAAAAATATGATATGACAACAACAGAGTAAAAAACATGAAAAGGGGAGGGGACGGGGAGAACCAATTTTAACGGAGAGCGGTCGTCTCAACTCTTACCTCTCCACTCCCCCACCTCTTCCACTTTTTTATCTCGAGGGAGTGTAAAACTTTCAGAGAAAACTGAGTCAAAAAGTGAGCATGAGAATTATCGTGGTCTTTTGCACATTACCGTAGATGAATTATGAAGTGCAATATATCTTTCCCTAAAAAAATGCAGGAACTGGAGCAAGGGGTCTGTAACTGCGATTTTGAGTGACGCAAGGATTTCCAAATGGAATTGATTTCCAAAATTATTTCCATGATTTCCATGATTACTGATTTCATTGGTTTCCAACATTTTTATTCGTGATTTCCAATGATTTCTAACGATTTCATGAAATGGAAATCAATGCTGGATCCATGACTTTGTTCAGCAAAAAATCACTGGCAGTTTTCAAAAATCTAAATTTTTTCTTCTTTTCCAAAAAACTTCAACGCAAATATTGATTCGTCAAAATTTTTTTCCGGCCATAAAACGATCGATGTTAGTGAGCCTGGAGAGGTTAGAATTTCAATCGATTTATTATTCTATCAACAAAGATAATTGCTTCCAGTGTATTCCTTTACTGACTGTGTAAAAAAAACACATACACTGATGATAATTTTTAATATACATACACTTTTAAACTTATAACTGAATAGCAGTTCAATTATTTTCGCATTTTCCAATAGATCACAAAAAAGACGTTAATTCACAGTCCACAGGATAGAATTTATCTTAGTTTTCATTTCTTGCCAATGATTGCCAAAGGTTGGAAATCGTGCGATTGCCATGATTTCTAAACTATTACACCAGCAAGTGGCACTGTGATTTCCAAAGTTACTAAACCCATGGACTAGAGAGATTGTGGAGACCTTGACATGTGAGAAGATGATGAAACCTCGAAAATTCGTTCCTAGAGTCGATATTTTTCGATTGGCAGATAATTATCGGAGTATAATTTATTATTGAAAATGGACAAATATTTGGGAGTCGTTGCCCAATGAAATTTTTTTTACTGAATGAGATAAGTTACCATCATAGAAGGTTACCGTGGAGGTACCAGTATTCGACAGTCGGGCCCACTTTCCTTGATATCTCGCTTTTTTTATATTTCTCAACTAAAAATCACTTTCTTTCAATAGTCGATAGGAAGAAAAACTTTTTTTCTATGGATTAAACTGCGAGGTCTTGCTTCTGTGTGTAGAATAACTTTCAAAATATTTTTTTTTCGTTGGTCTGCCTCTATGCGACACCTGCAGTGACAGTTTCTTCAGTAAATAGGTTAGCGTCCCTGTTTTGTGTGTGATGGCGAAAAAGTAAAATGCGAGTGAATATTCCAAATAAATATTTTCGGATACTCGTAGGATGATATCAGGGACGCGTAGAGACTGCTAAATTACTCAAAAACAAACATAACGGATAAAAATCACGATTTCGGATATTGGGACACTAGTAAAGCAGTCTATCCTAGTACCCGACCCGTGTTTCTTGTTCATCTAACCTTAATTATATTTTTTTGTTGTATCTCGCCTCTCCACGATTATTTGAATGCGAAAGTTAAATGAGCATCACAATCATCGGTAATTAATTAATTAATCAATCATTTGTGGATGTCGGCATGAAAAGGGACCACTTTGTCGATATGGAGTTATGTATACTCTGATAATATTGATAACATTTCACACATTTTGAGCCCAAAATGATCCCCATCCTATCGTAAAAAGAAGAAAGGAAATCGATCTCGAAATACCTCAAAACTCTCGAATAAGCGTAAGCGTAAGACTGAAACCGAAGCGCCACTATGTGACGAGATGAGAAGGCGCGTGCGCAGCACGCGCGGTCGTTCTCGTAGGATCAAAAATGACATCGTCAGAGAAGATGAAAAAAACAATCTAACATTGGTATAAATGGGAGTCGGTGAGATAAAAACGTGAATTTCTCGGAAACTAGAATCGACAAAGTGGTCCGTTTCATGCAGACGTTATGGAATAAATCGCAAATATTCATTTTTGTATTTTTGAAGGATCGCAAAGAATATCAAATTTATTTTATATGTTCTGTTATGTGATGATTTATCTAATAAATATTTACCATATTTACTGGGACTAGGCGACATTCGGCTGTCGGATAATGGGTCATGGGACACGGCGACTTCTTTACGTTAATATATATTTACAGTTGCATTACTCATACGATTTTTTGAATTTTTTGTGTTTTTGAAATGTTCAGAATCACTTTTTGTCCGTTACATATAATATTTTCGACTTGGATAACGAAATACACAAAGTGTATCCTGGGATTCTGCTTAGACTGTCGGTTACTGGTACCTCCACGATACTATTCATTCATTGTCTATATTATATATGAAAATAATTAATTTTTAGGAGCAATGACAGGGATAACAGAATGTGAAGAAAAAATTGGAAAGTTGTAACAGCCTTTTTTTATGGTTATTTTACATCTCATCGACCCTGTTAGGGTATACTGCGATGATGATGAAGACTTTAAATGGTTAGATCGCACCATTCTACCCGGCCGGGATTTGAACTCGGAACCTTTCGCATGTGAGGCAATGAACTTACCCACTGCGCCAAACCACCGGGTTGTAACAGCCTTACCTTGTTATTTTTGCCTTTCATTCCATTTCTATTGTATATCGTAGCTATCACATACATGGATAGATACCCTAGTGGAAAATCCCAAAATTATAGCGTTACATACCTGATCAGAATCTAATATCATAACTTGATCAGTGTCTGATGAAGATCTGACCAAAATTTCCACTCGGATATGATTCAAATTGAGAGTGACATTCGTAAGTGTCCTGATAGCTTGGATGGTAATACACCTGACGCGACATTGGGAGGTCCCAGGTTCGATTCCCGGCTAAGAAATTACTAATTTTTTCTTCCAAAAAATTTAAATTTAATTAATGCCTAATGATGGTAGGTGGTGAAACCTTAGTGGAAAATCCAAAAATTATAGCGTTACATACCTGATCAGAATCTGATATCATAACTTGTTCAGTGTCTGATCAAGACCTGACCAAAATTTCCACTCGGTTGAATAGAGATCGACGGAACAAAGTGGAACGTTTGTCAGCAAAATACAATGCATTTTCAGTGAACTCTGAAATTTCATGATTTTTCTCCCCCAAAATCGCATTTAGTGTTACTGTCCTGAAAATTCAAGAATATATTTTTCCGTACTGACCTTCACTTTCGTTGTCCGGGGATCGGTATTGGTCCTTCCCCAAACTGGTAAAAGTGAAAATCACTACCTTAAAATATAGTTCATGACTAGTGCCATGGGTTTTTTTTTATTCGCGTGGTTAGCCAGTCCTTGCCTTCGGCTCTGATGCCAATCCCAGTAAAATTTGATTTCACAAAAGTTCATGCTCCTGATACATCAATGTTGATATCTCCTCGGTCATAAGTAAATTATTTAAATTTTATTTCTCTCCGGATTAGTTTTCCTTCAATTGGACTTAAGACCAGTATAACTTTTGTGCTAATGAATTAGCAATTTGCTTCTAAATGGTAAATTGGGGAAAAACATATTCCAGCCATGAAACCTTAATATGATTCCTAAATGTCCTAAATGTCTAACATGAGCTCCATACGCCGTGTTTAAACATCTACCAGATGCCGATTAAATTAAAATTAAACTGGTTTAAACTTCCAGTGAACATTGATTAAACCTTGACGAAACCTTGGTTAAACCGTGATTAACCTCCGACTAAATCCCAACTAAACCATGACTAATCTCGATTAAATGTTTTTTAAGGCTATAATTTCAAACCAAATGATGCGATCGCCAATATTTTCGAACTCGACGGAGATGACATTCAAACGAATATTTTAAGCCATAATTGAAAAGATTTCGACGATTATTTTTTGAATGATCGTCGAGAAACTGAATTTGAAAAAAAGCTCACATACATACATACATACATACGGACATAAAAACAGTATATTCGAACTCCGGCGGCCAAAAGTAGTCATCGCCACACAAAAAAAATGGAAATTTCGGATTTGACGAATACAATGTTTCCACTCGGAAGCAAAGACCCCTAAAAACGTAATTCTTCAAGAACAATTTTTTTCACAACGACTGCCCCACTTAGCTCCCCCTGGATACATCCATTTTACCCCACCCCCATTCCATCTTGTTTTTTTTCGAGGGGTTGTGAGAGCATTTTATCATTGACACGAGGGTCTTTTGTAGAATTTTTTTCCTTCCTTTTTTAAACGCGGCATGACCTCACGGAGGCCGTAGTAAGTTTGCGCGAAAGGGGCAGGAGGGTGAAGGGGAGAGTGAGAATAGGGGATGAGGGAGACGTTAAACCTGTTGCATCCCCCGCTCCAATGGCACGCTGTCCAAGACGTAGTCGCCCGAGTGGTGGTTTCAGTTCCAGAGTCGGTGGGTGGGGGAGAAAAGGGAAGGCCATAGCGTGAGGCAAACTTCACCGGGTTATCAAGACTATCTCTCTACCTTGCCTAGTACCATTTATCGATTACTACTAATAGATAGTCAGTGACAAAGGCAGACTGTTCATTCGATACTATCCCTTTACTGTGTAATGGCTGACCAGAAAGTGACTGAAACTACTTGGACGAGTTCGGGGAATGGGTGTGATCGTCAAACGGGACTTTCAACTCGGAGAAATTTGGTCGTCAGAGGGGTCTCGTTGGTGGTTGAATCATTAGGCGGAATTTGAAACTTTCACAGAGAAAAACTATTTTCCATAATGGTGATATTGCACTGGGAGAGAAAATTACTTCTGCCTAGCAGTGACATTATTAGAAAAAAAGATGAAATTAAATTTGTTTTAGGAAGGAAAAAAATGTGAAATATGAATAGAACATGAAATACACATAAACACACATGAAAAGAAATAATGATTGAAGTTGTTCTAAACTTCATTTTAACGATGAATCGGTGAGTTAAAAAAATGCAGTCACTTTTATGAAATTTTTTAAGTACATTCTTCGATATATTCTGCAGCCGTGTGCGGAGTTTAAGATTGTTGCAGAGAGTGGTTTAAATTAAATAAATCATTCTAAAAAACGCAATTTCACCCGTGTTTTTAGTGATGCAGTCGAGACGAGATGAGAATTATTTTGGAAAGATCATCACGGTCTAAAAAAATATCGAAAGTTTAGGAATCGTCGTAATCTCGAAAAATATTGGATCGGTGCATCTCATCACGAACTTGGAAAAATCCATCACGTCTGAGTTTCAGTATTTTCTGTTTTTCAAATGTTTGTTTCGATATCTGTCTCGTCTCGTCTCGTGAACTTAAAAAACCGAAAATCTCGAGATCCAAGCAAGATGAATCCTCCCGGAATTGTGACGAGATGCACCGATCCATTGTCTTTCGAGATTGCGACGATTCTAAAACTTTCCATGTTTTTCCAGACCGCGATGATCTCTTCAAAATAATTCTCGACTAGTCTCGACGGCACCACTACGTATTCTTATGGAAAATTTAGAAGTCCACGTATGACATATTGATAAATACACTGAGAGAAAGAATTACTTTTGACAAAGATGATTTCCTTGATAGGAAGCTGGTGCATGCACCACCCACCTAAGGGGCAGGAATCTTTTTTTCCAGCCTTGCACTCTCCAAGAAGTCATAAACGGTTAGAATGGGTTCTTCGAGGTGTTTACTCGAAGATGAAAAGAGAACAGATTTTTTTTATCTACATTGAACATATTTAATTATGTAATTCAATTGCCATCGGCCCGTGAGCGATGGAATCGAACTTTGAGAGTACCTAATACCGCCCGGCATGCGTTCAATACCGCTCACCTTATTTTCATGACTTTTTTGAGCAATGCAGACCAACTGTTATAATTTTTCCTATTTTCATCCTTCGTTTCCATTCTTTGGCTCCATTTTGAGAAAGATTTCACGTGGATAATAATAAATTATCCTGAATTTACCCGATGTTCCAGTGGCCACCGACTACCCCAAAAAATCGAGCTGTCACTCGACCGCCCTCTAGCTGCAGAAGGCGGAGGCTCTGGGAGGCATTACCCACAAACTCTGGGCGGAATTAGGGGAAGGTATGCCTGTACCGCCCACCTAAGGGGAAATTCCAGTTTTATATTTTATATTTCAACATGAGTGTAAAAAACGTATTTGTGAGACTTCTTTAACTATTGAACTCGTTATTCTCGAAGTGTAGACGCCTAATTCTCCTTAGAATCCACAAAATTCATTGAAAATAAAAGACAGAGCCTAATGAGCAGTGCTACCCGTCGTCGGGTAATACCGCTCGGCACAATTCCAATGCCGCTCATAGGATTTTGTGTGTATCGCTCACGTCGCAACCTAACCTGTACTCGAGTGCTGTCGAGCAACTACGTAGCCGATCCTATGAGCGGTATTACCGGCTCCGCTCGGCGTCAACAACATTGTTGATAATTATTGACATGCGTGGAGTTTTGAGTTCGAATTGGTCTCAAATTACGCGTGAAAGTACCACGAATCGAATAACCACAGTTTAATATGAGAATTCAGCGTTTGAAACTATCAAAAACCTTAATTACAAGTCCACAAATTTTGCACTGTAAAGACTAGGGCTGCGCACGAGACGAGACGAGACGAGACTTTGGAAAGTCTCGTCTCGGTCTCGAACTAAAATTGGAATTAGCCATGTCGTCTCGGCCTCGTCTCGGTCTCGTATGCTCGAGTCTCGTCTCGTCTCGGTTGGAAGAATGACGGTATCGTCTCAGTCGGTCTCGGATGCTACTTGATTTTTCGGTCTCGTCTCGGTCCCGTCTCGATTTCACATGGGCAGAATGAGAAGCCAAGACCATGCGGAAGATGTAAAATAGATTTATAATTCTGATAATAAGATAAGTAAATTTTTGAGTAAATATTCTCTAATATTGACTAAATTTTATTATTTGAGTAAATATTCTCGTCTGGTGCACGAAATAAAAAATGTTAGTGATATTACCTAAACTGGCCAGTAATTATAGAAAGTATAAAAGGGAAAATTAATATTTTTTCTATAAGGAATAATTTAGATAATATTTTTTGTGAAGTGATATTTTTTTTTATTTTGAGAAACTTTCGCGTGATATGGAAAATATAATAATAATTTCTGAAATAAGATTATTGACGCGGCTCGGAACCAATAACAAAATCCTATAGGATATATCTTTTGTGATAATAATAACATTTATAATTGAACTATTGATATATATATCTCATGCTCAGATTGGAAAATATTTGATTTAAAATTATATTAAATGAGAAATTATAATGAAACTTTGGGCTTTTCTACTATTATTTAAATGCATAATATTTCCTGCCTCATTATATTTATTGCTTGAAATTATTGAAAAAATCCAATTTAATTTTAATATTATAGTAAAACTTCATTTATTGAATTTCCATTAATAATGTTCTGGGGAATATTAATAGACTTTATTCGTGTTATTTTGATTATTTTAATGCTTGAGTGGATATCACAGAACATTGTTATTACGGAAGATTTACTATTTAAAATAATTATAATATTGCTCGGTATAATTAATATAATAAATTTGATTACCATTTGTCTAGATCTGATAAAGCATAGGTAAGATACATTCTTGAATATTCCGAATAATTATTTTTTTTTGACAGAAATAACTCATACATTACCAAAATTCTAAATATTTAATCAAATAAAATTCAGAATATCACAACCGTGACCTAATCACAATTTAAATCCTCAAAATATTTGTTCATTGCGAAAAATTCGTGAAAAACAATTTATGCTCAGAAATCCACAATCCTAACCATGATTTGAGTTGTTAAAGTTCTTCGACATAAAAAAAAAATACATTGAAAATTATTATTCATATGAAATTTACTCATGGATCCTTCTCGTAGATGCCTTGAGATATTCATAATTGCCTCATTCTCTATTAAATGATAGTAAATTTACTCACAGATGATTGCAATTCAGTAATTTTTCGTTGACTTGATTGCAAAAATTTTTTTTTCGGTGCTGAACCGAAAATCTTCTCATAAGCCTTGGGATGTGCAGATTGCAGATGCTTTTTCATTCCACTGGTGTGGCCACTTTTACGTTTGATAACAGTGACATTCTGAGGTTTCAATTTTCTGCATTCTAAACATATTCCCGCTGGATCACCATCGTGAATTTGGAAATCAAAAAACACTCGAAATTTCGATACTGTTCCTTTTTGTGTCTCTTCTCCAGAACTGTCGGGTATTTCCGAGTCACTCTCGTCGATCTCTCCATTTTGCAGGTTATCTGGTGGGTCCTCAGTACGCCTTCGCTTGGCACGGGGACAATCATCAGAACCATCATCAGATGGCATTTTTGAGCTCAAAATCTCGTTCTTTTTCACTTTGTCCACCGAAATTTCACGAATGACTATTATTTTTATAATTATTTGGGTGTTTCAAGGAGACTGGAAGGTATTTTCATATGAGCGATTGGGACATAACAGCTCACTGAACAATGGCCGTTCGGAGGCATTTAGTAAGTCTTTAATGGGAAAAGAGAGAGCGTCACGTATCCGGACGTGCTCGTAGATCTCAGTCCAATGAAAATATTATCGAGACTATCGTCGAGACTCTTGTCGAGAGTCTCGCTGAGAAATGCACATGGTCTCGGTATCGTCGAGATAATTAATAGACAATCTCGTCTCGGTCTCGTCCCGAAAACCGAGACGAGATGAGACCGAGATTGAGACCGGTCTCGTGCGCAGCCCTAGTAAAGACCTCAAAACTTCGTTACGTGTTTTTTCATAGTTAAAGTGGTAAATAAAGTGAAATTTTTCCGACAATCACATCCTATCATCAAAATCTTCATGATCAGGAACAGAAAGGAATTTTCAAGTTGATGGTTGTGGACAAAATCGGGTGAGCGGTATTACCCGCTGAGCAGTACAGGCACACCTTCCCCTACCCTCAAACGCGGAGGCTGATAAAATAGTCAATAATAACTGATGAAGATATTTTTCAGCTATCGAAAAGATCGCATTGGATGTGGAAATGTATAACGAATATATATTTCGCACTCCATTCCATTATGGACCAACCGAATATTTGAAAACCTTAAATTTTGCACGGAGAGAAAAGTACACTGATTGAAAGCATTAGTTATTGCAAACAAATGGATTTGCTTGGGGGCCAGGGTCTACTCGGTCTTACCAAATGTTCATTCATTAATAGTTAACAAGTGCATACTTGAGGAGCCTTGTTTGACTTGATTTTCACATTTCAAGTGAACCATTTGTTAATTATTAACGAATATTCATTTGGTCATATTCAACTCGACCATTCGTTAATAGTTAACGAATCTCGTTTGGAATAAATGAATCTTTCTATCAGTGTACGAGAAAAATTACCGTGCTCGTACAGTAAAATGGGTTCGGATGGTCTTTCCAGGCGAAATGTACCTCGAAGAGTAGGAAAAAGTACTGCTGCACCAGTTATTTTTTCGGATTAATGCGGGGAAAAATTCTTGTGCAGCACGGTAAAATCGAAAAGAGTGAATTTTTGCGAGAAACACGAGAATAATTATAACACTGGCTGGCGAATCTTTCCGGTGCGCCACTAGAATTATAGGACCCGATCGCGCATTCGTTAGATTTCGGCACTCTTTGTCCCCGCTTCGCAATTACGAACATCAACTCACCGTGACCAGATGACTTATTCCGTCGCATTCTCTAGCCTCTAGCCTTCAGTGAAATATTAATTAGTGTTGTGATAAAACGGTTCAGAAATAAAATAAGTGCCCCTTATTTTCTCTCCATGAGGTGTATAAAGCTGTAGAGATACATTTGCCTGTCAAACGCTTCACTTACGCTTGCGCGCGTTCCGCTTTTAATATGTAAGAGAGAAGATAGAGGAGAGATTTAAAAAAATTAATATGATGATATGTTGAATGACAATTTTTACTCATTTTTAACAATTAAATGGAATTTATTATGTAATAGAAAACAGTCAGGGATCAAGTTTTTCATTGTGCGGTACCGGAATTTTTACTATGTAGCACCGGAATTTTTCTGGTGCTAGACAATTAAACCCACTTTACCAGACGGCACGATAGTTTTTGCCTGAATTTCTCCAGAAAAATTCTGGTATTTTTTTCTCCGTGTGGGGTCGAAATATTATTTAGAAAATGATTTGGATTTTTTAACGATATTTCCACGGGAGAAAATTGAAAATTTCTGTTGAAATTACTTGTTGTTATCAAATATTTGCATAATAAGAAAAGAAAATAATTTTTCTCAGCCACACCTGTGAAATACGGGTGGGCGGTATTGCCTACTGGGCGAAACAGACGCCAGCTACCCTAAAGCCACCACAATACTTTATCTCAATATCACGCAAGCGGAAACCACTCACCAGCGCAAGGACCCTCAACCAACCACAAATGAGCCCCGGATATTCAAAAAATGTTACGATATCAAGTTACGTAATCAAGAATCTCAACTTCCACACAGGTAATCATAGAAGATTGGAAGAAGGAGTTATATGATGAACAAGGAGATGAAACTGAAGTAGCGGTCGCCGGGGAGATGACGGAATAAAACTCTCTTCGTCCCTTGAGGCGATGCTCTTGAATGGAAACCACAGCTGAGAGTGCGTACGAAGAAAAATCGAGGGGGATGGCGAGGGTAAGGTTTAACTACTCAGAGACTCTCTCGTCCAATTATTACCCATGCAGAGCCTTGTTCTTTATTTATACGGTTGGAAGTTAATTCAATGCATTAAATCGCATTAAATCGTCACTGAAACTTTTTCACATTCTCTTACTGATTGATTTTCTTTTCGCGAAGTATTTGGCGACTTTTATTGAATGCAGGAGCAGTAACACGACCTAATTTGTGTAATTTTATTATAAACTATGAAAAAGTTTCATGTAAGCGCTGCAAATCGAGTTATTCAATTACTGAGGTAAAAAATGGAAATTTAGCAACTTTTCTAAGGATGGGGGAGATGAAAGCTTCATGAAAGGGTACTCATTTTCCTTCGATAATTACCTTTTATGTTATGAGTAGGACTGGAGACTTCATTTAGTAAATGATCTGGTAGCGAAATTGTTAAGCTTCCCATGCATACCCATGCATTGGTAGTTGCCTACCAATTTAGTTACCAGACTTTTTATTAAATGAAGCCTTCGGCTCTGGTTATAAGACATATATAATATAGCTGCTATAATTGAGTGCTTCAGGTTATTGGTTACATTATTAGAAAATCTATGAAGTACAACATTTTACCAAAAATCCACCGTATTCGGAATTTATCAATCTATCACGGATTAGTTTTTCAAAAACATTGTAAGAACCGTTTTCTCATAGGACGGAAAAATCGAATTTGCAATCAAGTACGACTTGACCCGAATCATTGGGTCACATGTTGAAGAGAGTCCTTGACAGACCCACAATTTAGGCAGGATTTCAAACATGAGGTATAATATGAATTTTCTTTGTGAATTACGCAATTAACTTTATAATTTAGTTAAAATATTATTGCAATAGTATTTGTTGGTGATTTTGTATTTTTTGTTTATGCAGAATTAATTTGCCCTGATGAAGGACAATTTGTGTTCCCGAAACATTGGCTGAAATGGCAGATTTTATCTTTTATTTTCTTTTTCATTTTTATTTTCATTTTTTTTTAATAACGACTACAATCGATTTATATGAGTGTAAATAGTTGAGAAGTTGGGAGTTTTTTAAAAAAAGGTTATATGGAACACATGTGCAGTGGTGCTGTATGATCATTAGAGGTTAGACCATCGAGAGTCAAGTGTGAAATTCAGTAAAATATTGTTTACAATACTCATTCAAGAAATTCCCGAAAATAATTTATTCAACAATGAAAAATCAAAAAAACTATAGAGATGGCAAGTTTTTTGGCAAAACTGAAATATTGCTTAAAAAAGTCTCTAACTTGAACGAAGTATATGGAAAACTTTAAGGAATGTTTAACCTATCAAGCGGACAACTTAGTTGAAAATAAAATAAAATTGACCAACTAAATCATTCATGTTACAAATTATTTTTCTCATCAAATTATAAGTGTTCTGGCGTACTTTTCCGGTCTCAAAAACAATAATTGAAGAACATGTTCATAGATGGTGGAGGACTTGTGACTGCAGTGGTAACAGTCGAATTTTGATCAGGCAACATCGCACGCATCGGCTACTAGTGGGGTTGTAACAGTGAGATGAATGTTTGTGTGGGTTATGCATGTCCATATGCTTCCAGCACTGAATTATCGTTACCGACTTTACCGAGCTCGAACAGCTGTTGTGTAGCGTTGTCGCGTTGCTCGACTTCTAATAGCGGTCAATTTTTTTTTAGAGGGATTCGATAATTAATCGAAGATATCACGCCTATATGGCTCGGTCCCCTAATTGTTCTCGCCGGCGATAGATTCTCCATCGTCTAAAGTAAACGGCTTGTGGTTTTTTTTTCAATATCTTGAGTGTCTAACTTATGCAACATCTCGATCAAGTTCACACGGCCACGTTTCTTCTCTAAGCGTAATGTTACAAGAAGGGATTTTCAGACATTAATTTCTCGCTAGGATACCCCGATGGAAGGATTAAGATTATTACTAACGTGTGGCTCAAATATGACCCTCACATAGGAGACAATATTAAAATTATGGTGAATAATGTGGGTTCCGGTTAAACATACTCACCTTCTCATTTCATACTTAGACTAAAAAAATTTGAAATTGGAATTGAACGTCAGACTTGTTCGAGAATATTTTGTTTTCTGTCCGTATATGAGCTACCTAAAACGTGCGAACTTCAAATTCAAGTCAATTCAATTTGTCAGATTATGGTTTTCCCATATGAAAAACTGAACGACTTGTTATAAAAACGATCCCTGGCTGAATGAAATATCAATTTACGTTGTAATAATTCGCCTCCCGAAGTATAAAATCACCCGAAAAATGGTCGATAGTCCGTGCCTTATCAGCATGTAGCACACTGTGTCAAACAATGTATCAGAGTCTACGGCCGATGTTCATCCATAAATTTTTCCCCGTATGTTTGTTTCCGATAAAGAACAAACAAGAGAAAGGATAATACAGCAACTCCGAAAGACTAGATACCACGGGTACAGTATATTTTTTTTCGAATCACTAGTATCCTGATTGGTCGCCGTCTGGGTTGAATGAGCATTCAGAATCGATAGACAGTTACTGCCGGAGAGACAAAAATAAGTTGAACCAACAAAAAGTATTTTCGTACAGGTACTTCAAACCTCCCTTTTTTCCATTCTGCAGATTTTTTTTTCTTAGGTTTCTCTATCTGTTACGGTTTATCAGACAGACTATTTTATTTTCGTATGTTGCATCGTACTGTCCAATTGCTACGAAAGTGATCGGATATTTTCCGATAGAGGTTGAAAAAATATTGGGAAATAACATGAAATGAAGTGAAATGAAATAAAAATACATTCGTTTTTTCTTTGGAAAAAACAGAAATTGTCATGAAAAAAAATGAATCTCTCAGCGGAGTGAGTGGAAAGCCAGGGAAATTTTACCCAGAGTTACAGAAAAAACTGCAATTCGTAGATATAAAAATTGGGGCCACGATTTTTTGGAACCACCGCATTTAAATGAAGTGGTAATCAACAGCCTTATTAGCCTAGTGAAAGGCACGGGGCTGGGGCTGATAGAATGACCGAGGGAAAAAGGCGGAAGTTCCAAAAGATCGTAAGATTTAGATGACTCCGGGCGTTTAATCGACCAGCCGCGTATATATCTAAATTCTAAATTCTAATTCTACAGAAAAAAAAAACATTTTCTCAAATGGTTTTTGAAATACAGACAAAATATTTTGCCTGATTCCAATTTTTTTTGTGATGCCGCGAGGCATTTCACGAGACATCATGAAACAATACTTTGGAGGGATTGCCTCCGTCTCTTCTCGTGATCACTCGGAGTCAATTTATCTTATCTCGATTTCCAGTTTTTCGCCTTTTTTATATGTACAAGACCGAGACGAGACCAACCGAGACATAAACCGAGATTTTACATTGAAAAACACGAAAAACGTGAGACCGAGATGAGATACTCGGTGATTGACTCGGAGTCATCACAAGATGAGTCGATACTGCGTATTTCGAGATTGAAACGAGCGCAAGGATTTTCATGTTCATTGAGACCGAGATCATGTCTCTAAAGTTTTGTCTCGTAAAATTTTTCGCGGCATCACTAAATTTTTTGTATCTACATATGGGCTAAAAAATCCGAATGTGCGATTTTTAGAAAGTGTCTGTATGTACGTATGTGTGTGTGCGGTCTCTTTTTCGGAATTCTCACGTTCGTTACACATGATCAATGGAATTTCTTAAATTTTTCCATGAATATAGACTTCAATTAGTTTTGTGCATCGGCACCAATTAAAATCTGATTATTTCCAGTTTCGGCAATATTGGTATTATTTCTAAAATCTATTTTCAGCGAGCACTGAAAAAATTGTTGTCGAAATTGTTGTCGAAAACAGATGTCGATAGTTCTTTGATTCTATTTGAATTTGATGAGAATCTCGCACCATTCGTTCTTGAATTACAGCATATTGTTTGTGCGATTACAGTCCAGTCTTCGCCCAAGATACTTTCGTACAAGAGACTAGGCCTGCCTCCCTACAAGATACTCGACAAAGCGGCTAGAATTGAGTGGGAATGGAGTTGAGATATTACAGAAATTACCGTAAATATATAGATTTGTGATCTAGAACTTAATTGCACATCATCACTGAGAGAAAAATATGATTCTTCTGACTATATTCCATCACCATCGAACTATAGTCAAAAAGTATTCAACAATTTTTCATGGGTTACGGTAACTATGGCCGGAGAAGTGATTACTACAATGGAATGTAGTCATTACTACTATTTTATAGTTCTACTCACGATAGATTTGTCGTGGTTACTTTTAAACTTTGGTTAGTTTACTTGCATTTTGATTTGCAAAAATTACGCTTGTGAAGTTACTATAATGTTATGTGCCGCATACAAAAAAAAATCGTATCGTTCAACAAAACTGCCTCAACTATTTTCTTATTGTAAATTGAACTTCAGATTTTTCTCTCAGTGAACTGCAATTCAAAATGAAATAGCACTCGTTACAGTTGAAAAAAAAATTAAACGTATCGGTCATAAACCTTGGTAAAATATCCATTTTTTTACACGTATTGCACCATGTGTTTTACGGCTCTTTTTGGATGGAGAGATACACAAAATAAAACAACATTCCACCCAATTTTTATGAAAACCAATTGGTTAATACCAATAAAAGTCTCAATTTTGCCTCGCAGGCCCCTATTAACACACCAACTTATTCGGAAGTTCTAAATTGTTATTTTGAGAAGGAACAATACCTTCTAATCAAATATTCGTGTTTCACATCAGGAATCGTACTCAAATGATAATGAAAAATGGAAATCGTTTAGTATCTTGTATGAAGAATATCAAATCAAAATATTTTCCCCTCTGAGCACAAGTAAAGTGGGGGATACGTAATTCTCGGAATTTTATTCCCCTACAGTCCCTGTGATATCTTGTATGACCATTGGGCTGTATTTACCTTTTTAAAAAAATCCAGGCGTAACGAAAATTGTCACCGTTTTTCGCCGCATAGCTTTTTTATTTTTTTGTAAATTTTTTTCAAATATATATATATATATATATATATATATATAGATGGAAAAATATATATTAAAAAATTGGGTGGTGCCAGATGGTATGACCGTTGTGGTCTTTTACCTACCCGTCCCAGTACCTACGCGGTACCCCAGCCTAATTCCCTACCCGCACTTGCCTCTAAGCTAACTTATATCTAACTCCACATAACTAACTCCACATGCACTGGGTTCGTTTTCCGGCGATGAAAAAATCTTTCATCACCGGGACTCGAACCTGCGCTACTGGGACGCTTTGGTTTATAGGGCCAGCACGCTGACGACGAGCCCAAAGACGTCCTCTGGAAAAAAAAATATATATATATAATAAAAAAAATTATGATTAAAAAAATTTTAATTTAAAATTTTAATTTGTATGTATATATATATATTTTTTTTTTCGGTTCCATATGTATTGTGACGTAATTTCCTGAGGTTCACGGAACCCTCAATCCACTACGTAGCTCTTCGACGTACGACCACCCTGAAACAGCTGTTACGTACCCTGTACGTGGGTCATACGATGTACGCAACTGTTTCAATTTTGTTTTTCTTTATATTCTTTCAACCGAAGAATATTCCCATATGTTACCTCGAATTATTTATCGCTACAGTATCGTTAATGTCACAATGTGATATGACAAATGTGAAGAGTTAATTAAACTTCGGTTATCAAGAGCATCACAATAAGTGGCCTAATGGAGAGTTAAAAGGGTGATTCATACTAATGAGTTGGAGCACTTTAGGATTGATACGAAGACTATGGACAACTGTCGCCAGGTAAAAAACCAGGAGGAACAGCCAAGGTGGCACGCGCCTATTCCAACTGCTTGGAAAAACCTGACATCTGACCCTGTGGATAACTTGCGGCTAGGCCATAAACATAAGATAACCATCAACAGAAATTTGACCATAATGGGCTTTTGCACTTAAATTAATAGCCAGGCTAGTGTTGTGGTAACTATTCCCATGGAAACGTGGAAAAGCCGAAAACCCACCCAAAAGGGCTACCGGTGACATAGAAGTGGAAATTGGGGCGGAGTTATGACCAATCATCGAATTGTCCAGTCAAATCGGACAATTAAGAAGCTTTTGGTTGGATGCGCAAGCCTAATTAAGACAGGAGGCAGGACTCATAAGACAGCCCAAAACCTCAGGTTTTTACTATAAAAATGGCTGCAGGAGCCAGGGAGAGTTAGTTCGAAGCCGAGAACTCAGAACCAGGAGGTCCTAATTATCATCAGTGTCTTAAAACCACCCAGTACAAAGTAGTGCTCCCCAATTAACTTCAACTGAACGAGTCAACTACAAGAATCTCTGAGGCCAGAGTCGATAGCATCCGCTATCCCACCACCAATTCAGCGAGGACGACCAACTCCTAGGCCCTCTCCGGCCCTGTTGAGTGACTCGATTATCGACCGCCCACTCGCCACCCACCGAAGGTCATCACGCAGAGCCAAGCTGAGTCACGCGATTCAACTGAACCCCCGCTGAGCGTTAACTGAGCAATCCCTGTCCAACCCTTCCACCAACTGTAAGTGTCTATGTCCACAATTATCCAACTCATTTATTTCTCTCTTTTCCTGTTTTCCCTCCGACGGTTTTTACCCTGGGTTTTCGTGAAATTACTCCAATTACGAAATAAATAGTGCAATCGGTATAATTTGGTCAGTGTTTTCCTTTACGCGGAATATCGTTGTTGTATTTTAATACTTAATC
>NW_021680372.1:957075-977160 GCF_001412515.2 Diachasma alloeum | reverse complement strand
ACGGAGTCGTAGCCATCACGCTCACCCAGCAGTCCACCTCGATGCCTCCGGAAAACGTCTCAAAAACTCCTCAATTCCGAGTCCTCGGGACCTTCCTCCAGACGAATCCACTCAAGGCTTCCTCCACAGGTCTTATTCTCCTTCTAGATCGCCTTCAGGCTCCCCAAAACTCCAAAACTAACGCAATTAACTCTACAAATAGCTTAAACACAACGTGTGTTGGAACCACCAAACGGGAAGTGAGGTTCGTTTTCCCAGCGACACCACGCTAGACTGTGAAAACGCGGTAACGACGCTCATTGGCTGCTCGTTCCGTTCACTCCTCCAATCAGTTTCCGGACAACTAGACTCTGCCGCTCACATGGCCGAACCAAGTCCGTCGGCGCATGCGCAGTAACTTCTCTAGACGTTATTTAATTAAAACCATTTATCCCAGAGTATCAATTAACTCTAAATGTCCTCTGACCTCCTTTCAAATCAGTCTCCTGACCATTTTGTCACCAAAGGACCATTTAACTCAACCTCCTTCTGATCTCGGTGAAATCCTTCACTTCCCCTTCCACATTGAACCAGCCGGGCTCCTACGTCACGTTTCCCCTAGAGTTGCCCGAGAGCTGGCGACCTCTGGCAATCCGAAGACCCATGAGGCTTTCATCACGAGCTCGAAGTGTCCTGAAGTCCCTCGACGATTCCCGGAGACATTGCCACCTCAGTCCCACGATGTCGGCGCCAGATTCGATCCAAACAATCCAGAAGACGATACAAAACAAAAGAATTAACAAAAGATACTGAACCTCTCTCGTGACTCTCGCTGTCGGTTGGTGACTTCCCGTCTGGTGATTTTTAAATTCGAAACCCACACGCGAAACGGTCGAATAACAAACAATGCTATTTGTGACGGAAAATAATACGTCACAGTATACTCTCTCGGGTTTTTACATTTTTGTTCCCTTCCCTATCTGCGTTACCATGGGCCGACTTACTTTATCCCCAACTGCCAGGGAAACCATGGAAAACCTCAGTCGTGCAGCCGGCCCATAATGCAGGGATTCTACTGTGTCTATTGGTCACACTGACTCAATGGGCACATTGCTTCCCTACATTCGTACCTAGCGACTGTAGTCCCACGTGGTTAGGTGTGCCTAAGCGGACACCCATCCAAGTACTGGGCAGACTGAACGCTGCTTAGCTTGGATGACCGCCGGAGTCACACACTCCCCGTGTGACAACTGCAGCCACACGAGGAGTGGGTATATATATATTAAAAATTTAAAAAAATTGAAAACTTGAAAAAAAATAAGAAAATCGCTGGGCATCGTTGGGCAATGAATTCGGTGGCATGGACGGGGGATCCGAATTGACTGGCGCATTAGGTGAGTTCGTTGGCTTACATGTGAGAGGTTCCGAGTTCAAAATCCGGTTGGGCAGAATGGTGCGATCTAACCATTGCAGGATATTACGGCGTGGTGAGGGAAAAAAATGTGGAGAAATTTATGATTTTTCGTTAATTGATCGGATTTCGCAGTACGTTCAAGCCGACTCAGAGCGATGTTAATAAAATAATGATTAAAAAAATAATCGATGGGAATTGTACCTCAATTCAATTGCTATTTAGTAGGGGAGAGGAAGGAAGGGGATATGATATCTGGATGTCGCTCAGAGACTTCTCAATGATAGTTTTTCACTTTCTTTAAGGGTTAAAGAGTCAATTCGATAGAAAGATAGAAACTGAGTTGATTTTTTGGTATTTTATGATTTTTTCTGGAGAGCAGTGGTAATGGTGGAGGTGATAGGAGAATGCTCAGGAAATTTCTAATGATCTTTTTTAGTTCTGCGGGCTTAATTTGAATAATTTGATGAAGATCTTTGCCTTTCACTGTTTTCATTCCTTCTCCCTACAGCTATTGAGAGATAACAGAGCATTTTTTGGAATATTTTCAAAGGTTGTTTAAGAGGGCAGAAAGGTAGAAAATGCGGGCAAATTTTTGCTCCACGAATTCTCCCATACTCTCGTGGTGGTGAGGCATTTGTTGTGATAATTTTTGGACCTCAGAACTGAACGAACGAAGAGAATTCTTGAAGCAAAAAAATTGCCCGCATTTCGATAGTTTTTTTTACCTTCCTACCCTCTTAAATGGTGGCGAGTTGAGAATCTGTGTGAAAATGACAGATAAGATTTTTCAAAATATTTGTTGAATAAATGAGGCTAGATGGGAGAAGCAGGGGGTATGGAGTCGGTGTAAGCAGGAAATTGTCCAAATTTTTTTTTGTTATTAAAAAAAAAAATTTCAAAGGTGATATCAAGACGTTCTTCAAAATATTTTGTTGAGAGTTGGGAAATTAATTCGAGTAAATAAGTTGGAGTTTCATAGACGATTTTCTTGTACTTTTTCTGGTGATGGGGAGTCAAGGGGTGGGGAGAAGAGGAGCGTTTGGATCTGTATACAAATTTATATCTGAACATGAATTTATATCTGGAGATTGACTTAAATTTATGCCTACATCTCAACTGAGTTTGAAAAATTTATGAAAAGGGAGATATATGCCACCATACTCTCGACTAAGGCGCCTCATACGCTAGTAAGAAAAAAAATTTCTTGATAAACTGAAACAATTATCAGCAAGATCAATTAAATTATGGCCCAAAATGTTTACACACTAACATACCTTCAAAAAAGTACCTGGATGATTCTAGGGGTCTTGAATCATCGACAAATCATGATAATTCTACATCTGATTTTCAGGGTAATTACAATAACTTCCTTTGGGTCTGGAAGTTGAAAAGACAGGACACCCTCAGCGCGGATTACAAAATGAAAGATTAGATCGACATTAGACAGTGTTTTCAAAAACTCCGCGTCAGATTATGGGTGAAATTTTCCTGGCATTTCAATCAGACCCTTCGTAAAGTTCAATTATGTCGAGTTGTCAAAGACGGCGAATCGTGTTTGAACTGAAGATTTTTTTCCTTCGTTTTCGCATTTTTCAGCAATGAGTTTGTTGCAGCCAAAAGTTCATTGGAACCTTTTAACTAGCTCCCGTAAGACTCTGAGGGTGCACCGAAAGTGAACAGCGATGGTGCTCGCTCCTATGACATTAATTAACATGGTCCCAGGATACTTTGCTGGACTTGGGCTACTTGAGCGGTGAATTTTCCCTGTGGAGCTCTTGGGTTTCTATCAAACTTTTTCCTGGCATCGTCGGGTTTTAAGAGAGAGGCCAATTGTAGAGCCTTTGCGGGAGGCGAGGGGGCAACAGAAAAAAGTGGTGACAGGAATTTCATTATTACGTAATGGAAAAAAGACTGAAACGTGATAGCCCAATTTTCCACGTCTTTTAAAATGTTCAATTATCCTAATAAGGGGTAATGTTAGGGGAGAGCGCCATACGACATTCTTTTTTAACTTCCCGTCCCGAAGGGAGAAAGTTATTGTAATGACCGAGAAAATTGTATGTTGAATTTCAATGATTTGTCGATGTTTCATGACCTCCAGAATTATCCTGATACATTTTTAAAGCCGTCATGACTGTATGTACAGAGAGAGAATTAAATATTAAAAATAACCATAGGGGACAATGCTATGGCAACATAGCAAAAAGGTTTTCAATTGACCCTACATACACTGTTAGAAATTTTCCGAAATTTCACGGAAGATGTGGTAGTAATTCTCATGAGGGTGACATTGAATCTGATTTAAGGAAAATGTGTGAATACGCAGATTTCTATTTGAAAACTGATGTATTGTTGCTGGTGGATATTTTTGAAAATTTCCGAAAGAGTAGTTTTGCACCATATAACTTGAATCCTCTTCATTATTACACTGCAACACGTCTGGCTTTTAATACAATGTTAAAATTGACTGGAGTTTAGGTGGAATTATTCCAATATGCGGAAATGCACCTCATGATCGAGAAACGAATCCGGGAGAATTGTCACAGTATTCAGATCAATATCCAAATACTAATAATCGATATATGGGTAAAGACTATTGAGCTGATGAAGAAAAATCTTATCTGATGTATTAATAATTTATATGGAGCTGCAATAAGTCACCATCTACCGTGTGGAAACTTCTGCTGGATGCGCGATTGGTCATCTCTCAAGATCCAGAAGATTCTGGATGACTTAAAGAATGGATACATTTTATAAGTTGATCTGGAGCATCCAGATGAAATGCATGACCAGCATAAAGACTTGCCACGGGGCCCAGAACATATAATTCCCCCAAACGGTCTATCAAAGCTAACAAAGTTATTGACCACTTGAAACTCAAAAAATGCGTTATTCATTATAAAAATTTGAAATAACTTAATTATTCATTATAATTTTTGAAATAATAAATTTGAAATTTGAAATTGATTTTTCATGAAATTTCAAGTTTTAGGTATAATTCAAGGAAATTCATTAGTTTTCAATGGATGTGAGACGGAAATTTCACAACTTGATTGAATTTTTAATGGAACATAAATATTCAGAAACAAAATGACATGAATGTTCAGTTTGTTCCAAAATTTTCCTGATTTTTCCGATTTTTCACTGAATAATTGAACTGAAAAATCAAGTATTCTATCGATTTTCATATCATTCGAAAAAAAATTAATATAATATTTGATAAACTTCAGTGGAAAGTAAAAACGATATAAATTTTCGAGATTTGACACGGAAAATTCAGGCGAAAATTGTTAATAGTGCAGTAATCCTTACTATGTAATGCTTACCATGTGAATGAGAAATGGTCCTACGAACATAGAAGTATTTCTAAAATAACTAGTAATCTGGGATAAACTTTTTAACAAAATGGAACAAATTAAATTCTTCATGTGAAATTTTCCTATCAAATTGCACAATATTTTTGCTCGGTATTTATATACTTATTTAGATAACAAAGCGTCAATTAAAGTGAATAAATAGTGCATTCATTAGAAGTACATTAATAATTAGAAAAGAATGAAAAATTTACTTTATTCAAAAAGAGAATAATTACACATCAGTCAATTCATTTTTTTCGCCCTTTAAACAATGATTTCATTTCTAACTAATAAATTTTACTTGTATACAGAAAGCATTTGTAGTATACACGTATATTCTACTTCCTTTAAGCAGGTCGATTTTAACTGAATTAATCCGGATTTCACACTTGGTGCGCACGGAGAAAAAAACTTCAAGAAAAATTACGTAACAAAACGTCAAACTGAAGCGAAATGTTCTTCCGGAAATTTTTACATAAAAACACGGAAAAAACGGCAAAAAATAAATTTTTCCTCTTGAGTTCTGGATATTTTATGGATCGAAACGTCATTCTTACATGACACACCATAAAAATTCGCGCGGAGAATAGGGATTTCTGGGAGTCAGTAGCGATGTATCATAATTTTTACGTGATTTGGAGTGCCATGATTTTACACAATTCAGGTCTCCATGTGAATAGAAAATTTGATTATTTGAAGAAGGAAATTGATCTTGAAATTGATCTCTAGTTTAAACCTTATATGAACCTTATGATCGTTTGACCCTTAGCATCTGTTTACGCATTTGCTGTATAATCCATTCGACCCCTATGATCATTTGACCTTTTGTAAAAGCCTCCAATCCTTAAAAGTAATTTTGCGATTATTGCGCTCGGCTTCCCTGCTGGATAGTAACCCTAATGAAGGTTTAACCCTTGGAATCGGTTGAATTGTCTTTCCTGCTTTACTTTACCAAGTTCCGAATTTTGCCCAATTATTGGTCGAAACTTGGGATTCGACGTATGGCCATTTGACGTTCCACCAACATTTGCTCGGGGAGTGGTGTCCAACATTTGGCCTGCCAATCCAAAGCCGATACAGTGGGACCTCCATAACTACCAGAGTCGAAAAATTGGTCGTTCCGAATCATCCCTGTATCTTCCAAGGCGACGATTTCTTTTGTGTTCGGATTGTTTTCCCGTTTTTCAGCAACGACTTTAGTCTTCCATGTTTTCACCACTTTTTGGGAACAACAGAAATCTTTCATGTGTCGTTGGGTGTCGTTCGACCCCGCCCTGCCACGGAAGACAGACGACGATAAAGCGAATACTTGCAACGACTACCCAATCGGAACGACAAGAGTCGTCGATCTGTACATTCGTGTCCTCCCAACATTTAGGGTCCATCAAGCAGGTAAAAGGATCGGGGGATTAAAATTATAAAATCATAAAATCATAAAATCACATGAAGACTTGTATCGTTGTGTTATCGTCAAAGTATTCGAAAGTTTTGGGACTTAGAAAAATTTTTCGTGTCAAGGGAACTTAGAAAAATTTCTTCACATAATTGAACTTAGAAAAATTTGACTTGTTAGTGGAACTTAGAGGCGTTTCTTAAGAGCAAAATTCGCCGAAATATAGTCAAAAGATCGTATGAGGAAAAATGGGATCCTAATTACATAATTATAGATTAAAATTAGGTTAAAATTTCATTTCTTTTGCATGTACATGGTCGAATGATTATCATTTCATTTTTTTCCTCAACTGATGCATCGGATTGCTGCAAATAGAATAACTAGAAAATATTTTATTCGCCTCGAAAAATGAAATGAAATTCCTGATGTAGGATATACGAACAATTTCAAGTGGATTGAATAAAAAATTGATCGGTATTATTGCTTTCAAGCCGTACCGGCCTGACTCGGACGGATAGGGGACATCGTGTTCGGCACATAAAAAAATGGTACCTGGAGACATAGCGGTACCTCATTGTTTTTGGGGAATTCCCTTTTGTTTATTGAAAAGGGATGGTAAAATAAGGGGTGGGGGGAACCGCTTGAGTATATTTCCTTTGCAACTAAATATACTTTTCGACCTAGAATATAGTAAGGAAGGGATATTTTCCAGTTCAGTTTGTCGATGACCGTTGGAAGACACGTATCAGTTCTCTTCATTTTTAATTATTTTTCAAAGTTTTCCTGAGTGTTGTATGCAATGTTTGCAATTGTTTTTTGGAAACAATTATTTATTTCTGTTTATGGGATACATAGTCTCTTTGCAGGGGGGGAGGGGAAGTATACAAAGGATTTTACATTTCTATATTATAAAGAGTGAGTAAGTGTAAACCTATGTATAAGCTCGTATTCCGCTTAATTTAGTGTAGTGGATAGTAGGCATAGATTGGTTCACATAATGATGGCTTGTATTTAATAGAAACAACAGAAACAACAAGCTGCAGCTAAAGGGGGAGAGTCATAAGTTCTATGGGCTTACCAACAGGTAACATATTAAGATCATGTACAAAAGCTAATAGATTTTTGGGTTGACCGTATAGATGCATTTTGTAAATCAGTGCGTCTTCTGACAGAGAGACAGCTCATAATAAAATTGGAGAGTGCTTTATTTCTTGCGAAATCAGCTTTAAAGATAATCTCTCTTAATGTCTGCTCAGCTAGCTGTGGAAATTTTTCAAAGAAAGTAGTACGCATATTATAAGTAAGAGTACATTCTAGACAAAAATGCTCAAGAGTATCCAGTTTATCTAAGCTACAATAATCGCAAGTAGTACTTGGTTTAAACAACACCTTAACTCCATCTACGTAAAAATATCAGTTGTGGTAATTAACTAATCTGGTCTGAGCTATTATCCGCTTGACTTGTAAGGTATGATTCTCCAATAGGTAATTTGACTTCCAGATATTATTAGTCAGAGAGAAGGGCGGTGTTAATTGACATGAGGTGGAATGTTTCCAGCATTCAAGATCGTTATTTTTAAGCAACTCCTCATACATATTAAAGATTTCAATGGTTTTACTAGCGCAAGCAGAATATACTGGTGCTAGCTGGCGCCAGTTCTTGTTTGAACTCATTCCAATGATACTCAACATTATCTATCGTCAGTCTGTTGGTAGAGTGCTTCATCTGTCTGCCATCATCTTTAGCTATATCCCTTATCATTTTAGCAATTTTACTCTCCTTTGTTGTTAAGTCTCGATCAATGTATACATTACGTAAAAGAGGATTCTTAGTAAGAGATTTTTTATTACTCAGAATTTTAGATTTACTTTCTAGAGAATTCAGTTGAACAATTATAATGTTCGGGATCTTGCCATGGAGTTGTATGTATCGGATGAGTGCAGTTACATTGTTTAGATCAAATTGATCTTTGAGCAGCTTCTTTACGTCTTGCTCAGCAGTGGCAGCAGTAGTATCAAGTCCACGAATCACATTGTTAAGTTTTTTGTTGTCTCTTTCTAATTGATCAATTCTCTTCTGGAGAGTGGAAATAGCAGGATCTTGGCTTTGCGAGGGGCCATGCAGCGCTCCTCTAGTCTCAAGTTGCGCAAACTTCTCCTCAACAGTTTTCTTGAAAACATCATGTTGATGTTGCAGATATTCATTATTACTATTGATTTTACAGGATTTTAGGAGGATAACTCATTTTTTATATCATTTGTGGCTTTAATTGAATCCTGCAAGAGCTTGGATAGTTTATCAAATTGCTCAATGGAGTTATTCTCAATTCTCGTTAGTCTTTCATCAAGGGTACTAGAGCACCCCTGAGTTTGAGGCTGTGTTGGGCTGTGTTGAAACTGTATTATCTGATTGAGCAGTTTCAGGAAGGGTGGAATCTGATTCTGCTTGAGGAGCTGCGTTAGAGAGTGAGGCAAAGTGCTCATAGCCAGAAATATCAGAGGAGGCAGAGAGAGAGTTCAGAGCTGACGAGTCCTCAGAGTCTCTGAGGAGCGATTCTTCTAATTTGGCTTTGGCTTGTCTAATGTCTGAGGGTAGAGAGTCTCTCTTGCGTTTAGCAGCAGTATTTGGGCTCGAGGTAGCAGCAGGCGTGAGATCAGATAGTGTGTTGTTGGGAGCCGTGAGGTAGGAAACTAGGTTGTCGATTACGCACCCTTTTTTATCGTCAGCGGGGGCTGCTGGTGTAGATGGCTTCATCAGTCAGGCTGCCAGAAAGTGGGTAACATAACCTCACACCATAAATCACAATTTTTTGGAAGCCACAAAAAAAAGAGTTTTTATAAGTTTATGTGAGACACTTTTTATATGTTTGCAAAGATTACACTTTGAAATAAGAGTCGGACACAAGTTTACGACACGTTTAAGCAGATTACTCCGCAAAAGTTTGGTTTTTTGAGAGCGTAAAAATAAACACGTGCACACTCAGACAACGCTTCAAGCGCCCCCTCTTTTGGAAACATAAAAGAAGTGTTATGGTACCATTATCTACAGGAAAGATCGCCGTGAGAATGCCGATACGAAATCGAAAACCTACAGCGTCAGATTCCTCAAAAGGAGGTAAGTGTGAATATTAATTGATTTTTCAATACAAGTTCCCATCTATAAAAATACTACGGTTAAATCACTCGATTAAATTATAAAATTAAGGGGAGACTGCTATGAGTTTTAAAAGTCGCGGACTATATTGGAATGAGATTTCTTATACATTGAAGATCCATTATATATGTCTAAAAACGAATGCTTAGTGCAGAAAATTAATTGTTTATTGTTCGTTTGTCTCGCAGACGCTTAAAATGTTAAAAATAGTCCAGGACCTCCGATTTTTGAGCTATAGAGATTTTATTTTTCAAAATTTACAAAAAAATGTGTGCAATAACTATCACGAGGTATTTTTTTGCAATTCGACTCCTACACAGCTAATTTTGTTTTGTTCAATCTAAAATTGCAAATTGCGCCATTCACGTAAAATAAGCAGAAAAATTATCCTTCAAATATTTAAAATATACTCTCGATTCTTTCAGAAACATTTTCCGGGCCATTTTATATGAATGGTACCATTTTTTATTTAAAAAAAACAAAATTAGCTATGTAGGAGTCGGAAACAAAACCTCTGTAGCTCAAAAATTGGAGACCCCGGACTATTTTTAACATTTTAGGCATGTGCGGGGCAAACGAACAATAAAAAAAACATTTTTTGCACTAATTATTCGTTTTTAATGTATTGATCTTTAGTGCATGAGAAATCTCACGCCAATCGCCCGCGACTTTTAAAACTCATAGTAGTCTCCCTTTAATTGATCATTCCACGTCTCTTCTCGACGAATTTTAAAAGAAAAAAGTGAATCATTTTTTTTTCAGAATCATGTGAAGAATTACAAAAAAAATAGGGTGTTTCGACCAGTGGTAATTTAATCGCCTCCGAAGATGAAGCACAGACTCCAGAAGTTCTACTGGCGTATTAAAAAGTACGAGCGATCAATAAGGAAATGAAAAAGAATAGTTTTGGAGTCAGATCATCAGATAGATCTCGAGATAATGAGAATTTAATCACTTTTTTCCGAAGAATTCAAATCCAAAACACTTGAATCGAATGGGGAAAGCCTCGTTGATGCCCTCCAACGCCCGGATACCACGGAAGCTTCAACAAATTTTGTCAATATGTATATAATAGTTCTATGCAACTCCAATGAGTGAAATTATTTCTCAAACATATATAATATAATTAAATATATATAATATAATTAAATTTTCTTAAAATGTATAATTATTTTTTGTAACATCGATAAATCTATAGTTTTGTAGTTTCCAAAATAAATCAAATATTTTTCGTTTGTTTTAATCTTTTATATAAACAAAAAATGGTACAACCCCTCCATTGCCCTCCCCCCTGCTCTCCCCGCCGGAACCTACGGTACCTAGCCATAAAATTTAGACAAGGATGGACATACTGACCGATACCCCAAAAATGAAGACTAGGGCGACCAAAGGAAGATCGGTGTCGCTCCAACCGTCATAAATGGGAACGATTCTTGTCTTCCTCAAATCTTCCTTGGTCTTCATGATGCCAATAACTACAACATCGGAGCGATATTTGAACGACTCTTGTCGTCCTCATTTTTATGGCCATCGAGGATGAGACGACTATAGTCTTCCCTGTGTCTTCTTATGTCGTTAAGGATATATTCAAAAATCGGAGCGACTTGGAAGACACGAGGAAGATTCGGAACGATCAATTTTTCGACTCGGGTATGCTCACCTACGTAAGTGCACGGTGTCCCACCACACAAGGGGAAGTGTTCCACCACCATTACAATTCCCCTTTATGCCCGTTCTCTCTCTAACCTCTTCCGCTGTTTATCTACAATTTTTTTTTAATCGTTATTTTACATCGCTTCGACCCGGTTAAGGTATACTGCGATGATGATCAAGACTTCAAATGGTTAGATCGCACCATTCTACCCGGCCGGGATTTGAACTCGGAACCTTTCGCATGTGAGACAGCGAAATTACCCACCGCGCCAAGCCACCGGGGTCTATCTACAATGCGCGAGGACTGTGCGCAATAGTATTCTGTCTGCCCGGTACTTCGCCGTGGGTGGTTATCCGTGATAATCGCGTGCAGTCGGCCTAGTGGCTGTTTCCCCCACCATTGCCTCTAAACGCATCTCTTCCTAACTCAGTGCTCTTACTCTTTCGCTGGCGAAGAAGGGTCCTTTCATAAGTGCAAATTCCGACAACCTAAACCCCGGAAGGTATGCATTTATGGAGGTTCCACTGTATTTGGCCGCGAGTGGGTAGCCGAGACTTGGCATGCCAATTCTAGGCCGCAGCTTGGCTGATGCAACAGTACAATAGAGTTCCCTTCATTTTTCTGGCTCGGGACGTGTCCTTGAGTGAATTTCATTTGAAATCCGAATAATAGAATTTCTCCCACTCCGTCACTGTGAGGCGTATTAGAAAGGGAAGGGGGTAGTGCGTAGGGAGAATCGTAGTATAGTGGGAGAGAAGTAACAGAACCTACGACTGTCACCATGTGGCAATAAGCTGGTATAGTGTAGTCAATCTAGCATTTAGGTGACACTTTTAATCCTCCGTCCATGAAAAAATAACCATTAGATAGATAAAAATTCCCTGAACAACATATCAAATTGTTCAATGACAGATTGATGTACTACATATTAAAAATAATTAAAAACAATTGGAATTTTCAGGCGAACGCCAAAAATCCGTGTAGATTTAATTAAATTGAACCGATCATTGAGAAAAAATCGATCAGTGTGTAGGGCTGAAAATTCTCTACGAAACTGAGTTAGTTCTCCCGTAATAAATTATTTAGTATTTTTTACGTGACATCTCGTAAAACGATCAGCCGATTCAATGAGGCCCAGCCCCGTATGCGCGCGCACTCCCCTCAAAGTAGCGGTATGCGCAGTAGATTTGAACTGTGCATGGAATTTTGTAGAGGAGTTCGAACTTCGTGAATGTTTTAACTGAGAAGAAAGCCGGAAAAAATACAGGAGTAAATGACACAATTAAAAAGAAGTGTCACAAGATTATTAGGGCTAATAACATTTTGATTGTCCTAAATAATGATAAGAATACTTCTTATATGTATATAATTAATTAAGTACATAGATGACAATGGGTTATCAATTCCTGCATTCATTAAATAATTATAAACCGGTTAATAACTTCATTTCATTCATAACATACATCTTTGAGTCTTTTCTACATTTGCATTCGATTATATTTCGGAATTAAACAATAGAAATAAGCAATTATTGACTGAAAAAACTTTATCAAACACTTTTGGCAAAGTCTTGTCGGTCAATATTGTTAATATTTTATTGTTAATATTGTTTCATTCCTAAATATAACAAAATATTACTACAGAGGACGCTCAAATTAATTTTATGAATAAAATGAATTCATCAACCAACTTGTAATTTTTTAATGGGTACAGAAATTGACTACTCCCTGTCGTTTATTTATTTAATTAATTTTATACGTATAAGAAGTACTGTTATTTTTATTCATGACAATCAAAATTGCCCGAAGACCTATAAACGGCAGTTGACCGAGATTTTCCATATATTTTTGGGAGCAACGGGTAATCGATTTGAAAAAAATTCTGAAAATATTGTCTTCGGAACGCAACGAAAAAATGGAAATTTTTGTTTTTATACATGGAAATATTATAAAAACAAAATACTTATAATAAATACTTATTAAAGTTTCTAATTTAGTCAACATGGTTATAATAACGGATCCCAAATATCATTACTCCAGTGATGCATACAATCCCTGGTATTGCACCATCCAACCTGAATGTACAGGTAAAGTAGAATAAATTCCACAAACTGGTTGTGTCCCATTATGGAAATCATCATGAGGAGGGCGACCTAATTGCCCTTTCATTGTTATCAGTTTNTCTGAATGTACAGATAAAGTAGAATAAATTCCACAAACTGGTTGTATCCCATTATGGAAATCATCATGAGGAGGGCGACCTAATTGCCCTTTCATTATTATCAGTTTCCACTACAAAGCGGCATTGGTAGTAAACTGTCTAGCCACAGTGTACTTTAGGCACCTACATTTTGGTGCTACTTGAAATGATTGAATTAATTGATCAAGACGAATAAATCGCAAAACCTTCACGTACGTCGTGGAATAATCAAGCACATGTATATTTGAATCGACTGCGCATACCGCTCTTGCCCTACAGATGCGCGCGCAAAAAGGGGCTGGATCTCGGGGAGGAATTCGGCAATAATACAAAATTAAGGTTAAAAAAACTTCTGAGGGTTGTCACGCAAAAACTATTCATCCTAGAACATCACTCCTCATATCATTTTCGTGTAGAATTAGCTCCTCTACAATGTGTTTTTTTTCAATCGATGGAGTTTAGCCGAAACTACGAATGTTTTTGTCATTGACCCGAACGAAAACGACTCGTTTTTCATTATTTTTAATATCTAGTACATCAATCTGTTATTGAAGAATTTGATATGTTGTTCAGGAAATTTTTATCTATCTAATGGTTATTTTTTCATGGACGGAGGCTTAATTACTAGGTTTGGCTATTTTTGAGACTAATTTGACCACACTAAGTAGTAACTAAGACATTGCGCAATTCTACGCGCATGACGTCGGAAACAAGGATGCAGAATACATGAGGAGTGGGAGAACTTTTTTGAGGGAGAACAAGCCCACAGGAGAAGAGAAGACAAAAGCGGAAAATAAAGGGGACTCTACTGTATCGCCAATTCGGCCCCGGGTTGAATCGAGCAGTAGACTCTACTCGAATAAAGTACAGTGCGACTTGAACCAAGTCGCAGAATCTATTTGAATCTACTCGGATTCGATCTGAATTATGTTGCTGTAATTCAGTCCTACTGCAGATTCATGATTTTCAATTTTTAATTTTCAATTTCTTCATTTTTGTTGCTCAAATATTCTGACCGATTTTTCGGTCTGATTCAAGTCGGATTGAATCATGCCGAGATTGGACTTGTTTCATGTCGAATTGACGGCATGTATCAAGTCGGACTCGGACAGGTGCAAACCGGAATATCGATCTGATTCAAGTCGATTTTTCGACTTGATTCAGACCAACTTCGGTTTTATTCAGGTCGATTTTTCGGTTTGATTTAAACCGATTTTTCGGTTTGATTCAGACCGATTTTTCGGTTTGATTCAGACCGATTTTTCGGTTTGATTCAGATAGATTTTTCGGTTTGATTCAAGCCGATTTTTCGGTTTGATTCCGACCAATTTTTCGGTTTGATTGAGACCGATTTCTCGATTTGATTCAAGCCTATTTTCGGTTTGATTCAGACCGATTTTTCGGTTTGATTCAAGTCTCGATTATTGAGCTTAATTGATCAAAGGTTTTCATCCATGTCGAGCGGTTTTTATACGCGGGGGTGTAAAAGGGAGTTCTTGTTAACGGGTNTAGATTTTTCGGTTTGATTCAAGCCGATTTTTCGGTTTGATTCCGACCAATTTTTCGGTTTGATTGAGACCGATTTCTCGATTTGATTCAAGCCTATTTTCGGTTTGATTCAGACCGATTTTTCGGTTTGATTCAAGTCTCGATTATTGAGCTTAATTGATCAAAGGTTTTCATCCATGTCGAGCGGTTTTTATACGCGGGGGTGTAAAAGGGAGTTCTTGTTAACGGGTTAGGATTCTAAATCGGGGTCTTATGTAGATTTTATATCGGGGAAGTAGTCTTACATATGGGGCGGAGAGGGAGGGGGGTACTTTGAGAATTCATGACCAAAAAAATGGAGCTGGTGAATTTTTCAAAAATATCTCGTAAAGTAAGGGGAGACGGCGAATTTTTACGAAAATTTGGGGGAGGGAGAGGGATGCATTGAGAATTCACAACCAAAAAAATTGACTCGGTGAGTTTTTTAAAAATATCTTCGAAACTAAGGGAGAGCGAATTTTTACGAAAATTTGAGTGCGGGGAAGGGGAAAGGGGTGCATTGGAAATTCACAACCAAAAAAATTGAGCTGGTGAGTTCTTCAAAAATATCTCCGAAACTTAAGGAGATGGCAAATTTTTACAAAAAAGGGGGGTTATCAATTTTTTTTTCAATTTGTCGAAATTAAAAATTTGCAAAATTTTCAAAATTCATTGGAAATTGTGGAAATTTTTGAAAGGTTTGACGGTTTTAAAAATTTTGAAAATTTCGAAAATGAAAAAATTTTCAATTTTGACAAATTGAAAAAAAATGAGAACCCCCCTTTTTTCGAAAAAATCTTCATTAGTTATGAAGATATTTTTGAAAACCTTACCGACTCCATTTTTATTGGTTGTGAATTCTCAATGCACCTTCTCCCCCCGCCCTAAATTTTTGTAAAAATTCGCTATCTCCCTCAATTTTGGAGATATATTTTCAAAGGACTCACCAACCCAATTTTTTTGGTTGAAAATTCTTGATGCCCCAATCCCTCGAATTTTTGTAAAAATTTGCAATTTCCCTTTGTTTCAGAGATATTTTTGAACCCCCCCCCATGCCATCCTTGCAAAAGTCCCCCTTAAAAATTAAAACAATTTTCTAGATTTTAGAAAAAAAATTTCCACATTAATATATTTTTTAAGAATATCTCAGTTTAAAATTAATCTCTATTTTGATCATTAATTTTAAACGATTTTTTTCTAAAACTTAGAAACTTTTTTCGAAAGCTAATCCACTTTTTCTCTCTGTGTAAGGTGTAAGTCAACTTATTTCGCTCGAGAAATTTTTTCATATCGGAATAAGTCGATTCAACTCGCAGGATAATAGTTAAGGATGACATTCAGGACTTATTCCATTTTTCACTTGAATAAAAATATAGTTAATTTTTTTTTATAAAATCGTTTATGGGGGATATGTGACACAATATGTAGAATCGTTTTCCTTCAATAACTCATTTTCGGAAAATATCGACGTATTACCATTTACCGCTTCGTTACTGAGATCATTTGGATTTATTATTATTATTATTATTATTATTATTATTATTATTATTTTTTTTCCCTCGTGAATGAGATCGCTGGATGACCCTCGAGGGCTCCGACTTCACCTCGAAGACCACCCAGCAAGCTAAGCGATACAAACAAGTCCTAATCGCTCTGCAGTAGCGCTCCCTCCAACCAGAGGGTGAGCACTACTGCAGTCCAGAATCATGATGCCTAAGCAGTCGAAGGGACCCAAGAATGACAGCCTTTTGCATCTGGCCAGCCAGTATTAAGGCATTGCGCCTGCAGGCTGGAATCACCTCAAGCGCAGATACAAAAGACGAATGCCGCCAAGAGAGCCAATGATCAGGACGATCAGCTTGACCCTAAACCCGCGGTTCAACTGACGCAGCTCAAATAGGAGCAGCTGGTATTTGAGCCGTTTCTCCTCTTCCTTCGCAGATATATTGCTCTCGGCTGGCGCCGAGAACTCAATCACGTAGATGACTTTGTCTTCAAAGTCGAAGAGGACGATATCAGGCTTCGTCGCAGCGACGGGCCTGATAGTCGCAAACGAGAAGTTCCAGTAAATCTTACACCTCTCATTCACGACAACGGACTCAATAGCTCCTGGAGCATAAGGCAGAATCGGCGTCCGGTCTATCCCATAAGAGTGCCGCAGATGGTAATACAACACTCTCAAAGCCGCGTTATGACGGTGGATATGACTCGTCACTGCATATGTCGGACAAGCCGACAAAAGATGCATCAGAGTTTCCGGGGACTGCTTGCAACCCCATAACACGGCTCCTATAGACCAAGGTGTTTATCACGCCATCTTGACACGCGCAAATGAAGCCCTCGGTTTCAGACATCAAGCCGGCCGACTTCAAAAATGAGAAAGTCAGCTGGACGGACAAGCCCTGTTCTTCCACATGACGAAAGAACACGCCATGCGTGGGCCTGTCAACGTGTAGACGAAGCAAGGTGGACTGTTCCGTCTCCTTGATGGTCGCTCTTCGCCGAGATTTAGTCATGCTGGCCAATGAATGACTAGCCAGCTGACCACCTCGGCCACGACGAAACTCCAACCCGAGAGCCTCAGCTGCGGTATCCGCCGCCTTGTAGAGAAAGGCCTGAATCCCATGAAGCTCATGATCGTGCACAAACTCCAAGAGAGGATCCAAGCCGTTCATCACATCACAGGCCAAGCCGAGGACCAAGCGCTCATGGAGAGATTCTAGGCTGAGTAGTCCTCGGCCACCACTGTCACGCGGGAAGTATAAACGGGGACATGAAGATGGAGGATGTAGGCTCCTGTGGATGTTCATTAGCTTACGAGTATCCCTGTCCAACTGCTTCAGCTCATCCCTCCTCCATTGGAGCACGCCAAAGGAGTACAGAAGAACTGGAACAGCTAACATGTTTGTCGCGGCCACCTTGTTCTTTCTGGAAAGTTCGGACTTCCAAACTCTCCGAAGCCGCCGATGATACTCCTCACGAAGAGTCACTTTGACCGCCTCAGCGTCCACTACGGATCGCTGATTGAAGCCAAGATACCTATACGACTCCTCAGCGCCAAGATGTCTAATGACGCTTCCATCCATCAGGTGTATCTCTCCCATCCCGTCCCCAACCTTCCCCCTCTTCATGTGGAAGACTGCACATTTGTCCAACCCAAAGCTCATCCCGACCGCGCGTGAGTATACTGCAACAACATCAAGCTGGAGCTTGAGTTGCCGCTCTCCTGAGGCAAATAACTTCAGGTCATCCATATAGAATATATGGCTAACCTGATGCCTCCGATCGCCAGATCTTCCGGCTTGGTATCCACCAACACCGCGCAAGGCGACAGATAGGGGCATCAGTGAGATGCAGAACAAGAGAGGACTCAAGGTATCGCCCTGAAAAACTCCTCTCCTGAATTGCACCAACTCTGAAGTAAGCCGACCCTCACCAGATGTTATGGTGAAGTGCGTCCTCCAAAGTGGTGCAAGATCCCTAATGCACCTCACGATATTTTCCTCTACCGCAAGGCACTCGAGTAGCAGGAAAATGAGCTCATGGCTCGTGCTATCAAATGCCTTACGATAGTCGACCCAGGCTACTGACAGGTGCCGATGATACTGTATCGAATCGCGCAATATGCACCGATCGACGAGTGAACTCTGCTTGCACCCTGACAGCGACCGCTTCGCCCCCCGCTGTTCATAAATCTGCCGCCACACGGGTTGTACATCGTGCAAGATACGCTCGTTCAAGACTCCTGTGAAGAGCTTATAGAGCGTATTCAGGCACGTGATCGGCCGGTAATTTGCTGGGTCAGACAAGTCCCCCTTCTTCGGAAGCAGCACAGTTCTCCCCTCCACCAACCACTCAAGAAGCATCACGTTACCATCGATGAACGATGTGAAAATCCGAGCCAGATGGCTACGAACCGAGGTAAACTTCTTCCACCAAAAGGCGTTGATGCCATCTGGACCCGGAGCGGCAGGGTTCTTCATGCCTCGTAGCGCAGCTTGAATTTCCTCCTGAGTGACTGGGGTGAACTCCGCGCGCTGCCGACGATGTTCTTCACAAAACGCACGAAATGCTTGAATAGCTGGAGTCTCCGTCATGAGACGAGGAACGTGACTATAAATTGCCCCTCAGAATTCCTCAATCTGCTCGACTGATGGCATCTTGTCGGGTGCAGGCGCTGAAGGCTCGAACCACCGGCTGGGGTCGGAATGAAAGACAGTATTGTCCACCATTCGCCGCAACCGCTTTTCTAGGGACCGCTTTGTAGCCCCCAGAACTCGAACCCTCTCGACAAATCTCTCCTTGATAACAAGGAGGACTGCCTTATTCAGTGTGTGATGATGATACCGCAAGTTCGCAGATATTTTGCGAACTGGAGACGTAAAATTTCGTTCACTTACGGTGAAATCAATCACACACTGAATTTGCGATGCCTGCTTCCGAGCCATCTCGATTTTCCCCTGAAGCTGTGCAATTCGCCACCTCATCTTCAGCTCAAACGATCCCCTTGCAAGGGTTCGCGGCTTTAGACGGCGCGCTGCGTCATACACAGCCCAGTTTATGTCGAGCAAGCTAACGTTCAGGGAGAGCACAGCAGCCAGTGCCTCATTCTCTAACGCCAGATCGTCAGGCCGAATACGGAACTTCCCCGGGACCCTCTCCCCCCTTCATCCCATATCCCTCGAAGCTCTCCCCGGCACCTCATCACTATGACGGGCAGATTGCTCCGGCTGAGGCTCGACGCTTCTCACAGAAATCTGAGAGAAACGACCACCCGACAGCCGTCGTGAAACGACGAGCAAATCATAGCCCTGCCGACGCAAGCGACTGGCCTGATCTCAAAGATGCTGTGCCCTAAAATGTGCATACTCGGGGTGCATAGCACACCACAAGTCCCGCATCCGCGCTATGTATCCTCGCTGCGCCGGCTGACTATCCACCCAACATTGCATGAGGTCCTCCTTGAGCTCCTCCGACCACCTAATCCTATGGACAGCCAAGTTGTTACCATTGTTGGATCCACATCTGTCGCCCCTCCCAACTGATCCGCGGTCCCCATCCGAGAGGGACCGATTGTGGGGGGCTCTGCCGCGGCTCGATGACGGAACCGGGTATAGGTGCCGCCGGGTGGTTAGCCCGACACCACCATGGCTATTGCGGACATGCCGGGCGATGGGTTCGCCACACTCCCTACGCCTTATTATTATTATTATTATTATTATTATTATTATTATTATTATTTATTCCCTCGTAAATGAGATCGCTGACCGATGCCTCGAGGGTTCCGACTTCACCTCGAAGACCCCCAGCAAGCTAAGCGATACAAACTTGTCCTAATCGCTCTCAGTAGTCGCTCCCTCCAACCAGAGGGTGAGCTCTACTGCAGTCCAGAATCGTGCTGTCTAAGTA
>NW_021680372.1:956757-957050 GCF_001412515.2 Diachasma alloeum | reverse complement strand
ACGAAACTCCAACCCGAGAGCCTCAGCTGCGGTATCCGCCGCCTTGTAGAGAAAGGCCTGAATCCCATGAAGCTCATGATCGTGCACAAACTCCAAGAGAGGATCCAAGCCGTTCATCACATCACAGGCCAAGCCGAGGACCAAGCGCTCATGGAGAGATTCTAGGCTGAGTAGTCCTCGGCCACCACTGTCACGCGGGAAGTATAAACGGGGACATGAAGATGGAGGATGTAGGCTCCTGTGGATGTTCATTAGCTTACGAGTATCCCTGTCCAACTGCTTCAGCTCATCCC
>NW_021680372.1:916594-956487 GCF_001412515.2 Diachasma alloeum | reverse complement strand
CAGGGATGGTGTTCAGCGCAAATATAAATGACTCTTTCATTCCCCCAAGAGAGCCGATTATTAGGACAACCAACTTTACTTTAAATCCCCGATTCATTTGACGTAGCTCAAACAGGAGTGGCTGGTNTAACATGTTTGTCGCGGCCACCTTGTTCTTTCTGGAAAGTTCGGACTTCCAAACTCTCCGAAGCCGCCGACGATACTCCTCACGAAGAGTCACTTTGACCGCCTCAGCGTCCACTACGGATCGCTGATTGAAGCCAAGATACCTATACGACTCCTCAGCGCCAAGATGTCTAATGACGCTTCCATCCATCAGGTGTATCTCTCCCATCCCGTCCCCAACCTTCCCCCTCTTCATGTGGAAGACTGCACATTTGTCCAACCCAAAGCTCATCCCGACCGCGCGTGAGTANAACCTGATGCCTCCGATCGCCCGGTCTTCCGGCTTGGTATCCACCAACACCGCGCAAGGCGACAGATAGGGGCATCAGTGAGATGCAGAACAAGAGAGGACTCAAGGTATCGCCCTGAAAAACTCCTCTCCTGAATTGCACCAACTCTGAAGTAAGCCGACCCTCACCAGATGTTATGGTGAAGTGCGTCCTCCAAAGTGGTGCAAGATCCCTAATGCACCTCACGATATTTTCCTCTACCGCAAGGCACTCGAGTAGCAGGAAAATGAGCTCATGGCTCGTGCTATCAAATGCCTTACGATAGTCGACCCAGGCTACTGACAGGTGCCGATGATACTGTATCGAATCGCGCAATATGCACCGATCGACGAGTGAACTCTGCTTGCACCCTGACAGCGACCGCTTCGCCCCCCGCTGTTCATAAATCTGCCNACATCCCCTGACCCTTATTACTATTATTATTATCATTATTATTATTATTATTATTATTATTATTATTATTATTATTATTTTCCTCGTGAATGAGATCGCTGGATGACCCTTGAGGGCTCCGACTTCACCTCGAAGACCACCCAGCAAGCTAAGCGATACAAACAAGTCCTAATCGCTCTGCAGTAGCACTCCCTCCAACCAGAGGGTGAGCACTACTGCAGTCCAGAATCATGATGCCTAAGNAAGCAGCACAGTTCTCCCCTCCACCAACCACTCAAGAAGCATCACGTTACCATCGATGAACGATGTGAAAATCCGAGCCAGATGGCTACGAACCGAGGTAAACTTCTTCCACCAAAAGGCGTTGATGCCATCTGGACCCGGAGCGGCAGGGTTCTTCATGCCTCGTAGCGCAGNGCGATACAAACAAGTCCTAATCGCTCTGCAGTAGCACTCCCTCCAACCAGAGAGTGAGCTGCAGTCCAGAATCATGATGCCTAAGCAGTCGAAGGGACCCAAGAATGACAGCCTTTTGCATCTGGCCAGCCAGTATTAAGGCATTGCGCCTGCAGGCTGGAATCACCTCAAGCGCAGATACAAAAGACTGTTTCATGCCGCCAAGAGAGCCAATGATCAGGACCATCAGCTTGACCCTAAACCCGCGGTTCAACTGACGCAGCTCAAACAGGAGTAGCTGGTATTTGAGCCGTTTCTCCTCTTCCTTCGCAGATATATTGCTCTCGGCTGGCGCCGAGAACTCAATCAGGTAGATGACTTTGTCTTCAAAGTCGAAGAGGACGATATCAGGCTTCGTCGCAGCGACGGGCCTGATAATCGCAAACGAGAAGTTCCAGTAAATCTTACACCTCTCATTCACGACAACGTTATTATTATTATTATTATTATTATTATTATTCAGTTTCGTTTTGCAAAGATACTAATGTGGAGACTTTCATTCCCTAATTACATAGATTTCAGTTAATTTTTGCCTCAAAACCATCCTCTTTTCATTGATCAATTTCTTTGATTTATTCTCTAAAATTGATTTTTTTTTCTACATTTTGTCGGGATGCAAGTTGTAAATTGTAGATTCTAGAATCTAGAAAAAAAAAATTTGAATTTGCATTTTTTTTTCTCTGTGTTCATGATTTTTTTTCCGCGAATCGAATTCTCATAAACAGAACTATTGAACTCTTCATAAAATTTATCTTTTCAATTTGCAATGTCTTTGGCTGTGAACCCTCAAGGCACAACCCCCCTCTCCGCCTCAATTTTTCGGTAAAAATTTACTATCTCCCTTAGTTTGAGAGATATCTTTGAAAAACTCATCGACGAGCTAAGTCCACTACGGGAGGGCTGTACATCGAGAATTTATTACAACCTCCTCCCCTCCCGATACACCTTGTCGTAAACAAAGATCCCCTTATGTCAAACCTCCTCCCCATTGACGAAGCCCCATAGACTCAAATCGGTCTCAATCAAATCGAAGATCGAAAACCGAAAATCGGTTTGAATCGAGCCGAAAATCGGCTTGAATCANTAGCTGGAGTCTCCGTCATGAGACGAGGAACGTGACTATAAATTGCCCCTCAGAATTCCTCAATCTGCTCGACTGATGGCATCTTGTCGGGTGCAGGCGCTGAAGGCTCGAACCACCGGCTGGGGTCGGAATGAAAGACAGTATTGTCCACCATTCGCCGCAACCGCTTTTCTAGGGACCGCTTTGTNTTATTATTATTATTATTATTATTATTATTATTCAGTTTCGTTTTGCAAAGATACTAATGTGGAGACTTTCATTCCCTAATTACATAGATTTCAGTTAATTTTTGCCTCAAAACCATCCTNTTCAGTGTGTGATGATGATACCGCAAGTTCGCAGATATTTTGCGAACTGGAGACGTAAAATTTCGTTCACTTACGGTGAAATCAATCACACACTGAATTTGCGATGCCTGCTTCCGAGCCATCTCGATTTTCCCCTGAAGCTGTGCAATTCGCCACCTCATCTTCAGCTCAAACGATCCCCTTGCAAGGGTTCGCGGCTTTAGNAGTTTCGTTTTGCAAAGATACTAATGTGGAGACTTTCATTCCCTAATTACATAGATTTCAGTTAATTTTTGCCTCAAAACCATCCTCTTTTCATTGATCAATTTCTTTGATTTATTCTCTAAAATTGATTTTTTTTTCTACATTTTGTCGGGATGCAAGTTGTAAATTGTAGATTCTAGAATCTAGAAAAAAAAAATTTGAATTTGCATTTTTTTTTCTCTGTGTTCATGATTTTTTTTCCGCGAATCGAATTCTCATAAACAGAACTATTGAACTCTTCATAAAATTTATCTTTTCAATTTGCAATGTCTTTGGCTGTGAACNGTCATACACAGCCCAGTTTATGTCGAGCAAGCTAACGTTCAGGGAGAGCACAGCAGCCAGTGCCTCATTCTCTAACGCCAGATCGTCAGGCCGAATACGGAACTTCCCCGGGACCCTCTCCCCCCTTCATCCCATATCCCTCGAAGCTCTCCCCGGCACCTCATCACTATGACGGGCANTCCGCGAATCGAATTCTCATAAACAGAACTATTGAACTCTTCATAAAATTTATCTTTTCAATTTGCAATGTCTTTGGCTGTGAACCCTCAAGGCACAACCCCCCTCTCCGCCTCAATTTTTCGGTAAAAATTTACTATCTCCCTTAGTTTGAGAGATATCTTTGAAAAACTCATCGACGAGCTAAGTCCACTACGGGAGGGCTGTACATCGAGAATTTATTACAACCTCCTCCCCTCCCGATACACCTTGTCGTAAACAAAGATCCCCTTATGTCAAACCTCCTCCCCATTGACGAAGCCCCATAGACTCAAATCGGTCTCAATCAAATCGAAGATCGAAAACCGAAAATCGGTTTGAATCGAGCCGAAAATCGGCTTGAATCACACCGAAAAATCGGTCTGAATCAGACCGAAAAATCGACTTCAATCAGACCGAAAAATCGCCTAGAATCAAGTCGTTATTTACTACCTGAAACAGGCAGAATTTCGGCGTGATAACTCCGTTTTTCGGTTTGTTTCAAACCAATTTTTCGGCATGACTTGAACCGACGTCGGCTTGACCTGTTTCTACTTGAAATAAACCACTTTTCGACTTATATCAGAGTCGGAATTCGGATTGACGTAGTCCGAGTTACTCGGTTTGAATCAAATCGAAAATCGGTCAGAATCCAACCGACGTCGACTTGAATCAGTACTTTATTTCTTTGGGTGTCCTTTTATTTTCATAAAACGTATTCTCAATCGAGAATAATTCAATGACATACTATTCCTTTTGTTACTGTGAGGTATCCGCACACACTAATAGGATTAGAATATGAGGTGAGTTTAAATAAAATATGAGTTGAGAAGTAAAGTTTCATTCTCTTAGGATTATTTGATGCGTAAAGGAGGTTAGGCGGTATGTGAGGTGAATTTGGAGACCCGGGTTTGAATCCCGGCTGGGCGGTGCGGGATTTTTTTTTCTCTAAATTTTCATTTTCTTAAAATTTTTTTTTGGGCCTGTAAAGCTCAGCGGATAATACCGCCCACCCGCATTCCTCAAGATTCCCACCAAGCCAGGTGTTCATGCTACATATGGACCCACGCGTGAATGCGCGTATGCTTTCAAAGTTTAATGATTTAGAAAATTTGAAAATTTATAAATTTGTGCACGTTGTTGTGAAGACTAATCATTTGCCTTTGATTATTCCCCCTTTATCCATTTTTGGGCTATTGGAAATTATACGGTGAAAATTATTTGGTGAATTTCAATAACTAGGTGTTGAAATTTACTAATTAATTGTTGAAATTCACCAACTAGTTGTTGAAGTTCATCAACTAGTTGTTGAAATTCATCAACTGGTTGGTAATTCATTTTTTTCAAAAACTAGTTGTTAAATTTCACCAACTAGTTTGTTGAAATTCACCACTTAGTTGGTGAAATTCAAGAACTGGTTGACAATTTTCTCCGTATAGTGAATCGTGTTGCTAAAATAATGATTAAAGTAATAATTAAACAATTATAAAAAGTGGCAAAAAAATGCCATTTCCGGATTTTCCCCATCTTAATAACGAAAGCTGAGGCAAGAGCAGCGTGAAAAACGTGGTATCGCAACCATAAAAAGGACTTTAACCTCCTCCGCCCCTCCTCCTTCCACCCCTCAATATCTCTCAAGCCATTATTATCATTATTACATTTTCTTCTTCATAAAAAAAATGAAAGAAAGGAAAAAGGAAAGACTCTCCAACACACACGTCTATAAACCATCCTCGTAATGCAGTACGTTGTCAGCAATACATTTTCCCCCTTGCGTGTGATACGATGAAAGTAGAGTAAGAAAAAAAAGATGGAAAAAATAATAATAATAAAGGAGAGAGAATGAAAGGAGTATTTTGCAAAACCTCGCGTTTCGAACTCTTCTTGTTAACTTGTTCCGTCTGCGTCTCTCTCACGTGCGCGTTTTTCCGGTTGATTTCGTAATTTATATGTATGTACGCCGGAGACACGGGGGATAGGGTACCTGTTCTCTCTCACTGACAATAAAATTCTTGTACATCTTCCCCCAACCTACCAGCTCTTGTATGCAGGATTCTCTTTTGCTTGTCTTTGGGCCGTACTGGATAACGTACAACGTATATGTAGGTAAATTGTTACAGTTTCCCCTAGTGAAGTTCAAACCGTAGGTGCTGGTACTCAACAAAGTTGAGCTAGTTGTTATAGGCACACCCTGGGCTTTACCACTACCCTATTTTGTCTCTAACGTTACACTGCCATCAGGATGAAAATTTATGGTAACTCAGGGACATTAGGGGGAATTTCCGGGACACAAATGTTTTGATGAAAACTTGGCGCGGCGGTTATTGAAGTTGATTGGGCTTGAATTAATTGTTATTTGGAATAAATGCTCAATTTTGGGTGGATTTGCATGATTGAGATAACAGATGTTATCAACTCGATATCAATTTTCACGTTGTTGTTTCCTACTTTCAATAGCTCTTGTATTCAATTTCATATAATTCAACTTAAATTTATCAGCCTTCCCCCTCGAGGATATCCAAGTACTTTGGCTATTTATTCTTCAGTGAAATGCTTTTAAATAAAAAATTGTAATTTGTAATAATTAAAAATTTGTAATTTTTGAAAATTACAAGCATTTTCTATAAATAATTTATTCCTTTTAAAAATTGAAAAGACGTATATGAAATGAAAAAAATCGAAGTGCTCGGGATTTGACTTGGGTGGGTATCGGAGCCCACCTTTCACTATCCGAGCGAGTGCTCTGCGACTGACTTACCGAGACACCTCGCACATCAACTCTCCCCATTCCATATACGTTAGTTCTTCGGATTAACCTCCCGGTCGGTATATTCCAAATAGTTTTATCAACCATTATTAGCATATTCCTCAAATTTCTGCAGTGTAATTGAATTCTTTTTTGTAAGATCTAAAAGACGTATATGAAATGACAAAAAAACCTAATGTGGATAAATAATTTATAAACAAACCAAAAACCGCTTGTCTTCCTCGGGCTTCGTTCTTTTTATTTTTTTTTATTTTCCACTATAAAAATCATTTGTTCGGAATCGGAACAAATTTATTCATATTCAGAATTCAGAACTGAAAACATCAATATTCAGATGAAAATTTTTCAGTTAATTGTGAATTTAAAAATATATTTACCTTGATTTTCCTGATTTCAGTTAATCTTCGTGGAATAATTGAACTGAAATTTACAGTTTCTATTGCTTTTTACATAGAATTATAAATTTTCATTGAGAAAATTACTTGAAATTGTACTGAGTTGAAGTTATTCGAATATCCCGCGCTAGTAGATTCCGAAAATATTGGAATATTTTAGTAAATTGACGGAACATATCGCTTGTGATTCGAAGAGTCACGTCGCACCTCCCGCGAGAAACCTCCTTCCCTCGCTTCTCAACCTCTGGCATGATCGGTCAGTCTACTATTCTTTATTATTATTGTCATTTAAAGTATTGAGCAATAGTATTAATTATCATTTCAAATAATATTTCGTCATGATTAAGATCGATGTCAATAACATAATTATTTAAATTGTAATCCGGAAATAGAATTAATTAATACATTTAAATTTCGTAATTTTGTGTGAAAGAAAATCATCGATATTGATAACTAAAATAAAGTAAAAATTGCGAGGTAACGGATTTATAATGTTCAACGGAATTTTCATTTATCATTTAAATAAACATTCATTACGTATCTTCCAATTCATTAGACTAAATACTACACCAACAAAAACAAAATATAACATTTTATTCATATGTAAATACTTGGCTAAAGGCCCTCGGGCGATGGCCTATTGTGAGGGATCTACTTTGTATTTTTCTTGTAATAATTTCTGTTAAATTATTAATTATTATTAAAATTTCATCAATAACGTTGATTATCTTACAAAATTTCAGTAGAACTGTCACTTCATAAACATTGCCAACGAATGTAGTAGAAATTTCACCCAAAAAACTTTCATAGTAGACGTAGAACATGACCTTCATTGGAGAACAAGGAAAAATATAGAGAAATGAAAAAAATAACGTTCGTTAACTTGCCATAGATGCGACGTTTCGCTAAATATTTTCATTTTTTGTTATTGTGCAATGTTTTTGTTTAATAGCTGTTTAATTATATTGTTTATGCTGTCCAGTTGCAAGTGATGTCTTCCGCATGACCTACATACTTATTATTTCGACTAAAACATTGATTATGTCAAGGTATTTGTTTTTCATCCATTTGATCTTGATTTGAGGTTCATTTGAGGTTGATTTGAGGTTATGCATCAGGAGTTTGATAGAAAACAATTTTTTCGTCATATCTGCACGGAAAGTTCGATTTTCCTCCCCAAATGACGGGAGGAAAGTGGCTTATTCCATTCCTCAGATTTCTGTTGTTTTTGGCGATCCTCGGAATGACATAACCCACGTTCCTCCCTGCATTTACGAACAAAAATCGAACTATACCGTGCAGTTATAACGAAAAACAGTATGTGTACCTAGGAAGGAAAACAGGACATTAAAACCCGCGTGTTGACACGTAATCCACACGTGGGTTAGAATGTCCTGTTTTTCTCCCTTGGTGCACAATCTACTATTATTTGTTTTGTAATTTTTTTCCAGAGCCTGAAGAAACTTAAATATTTAGCGAAACGTCGCATCTACACTGAGAGAAAAATCGGAAGTTCGATTTACAATAAGAAAATAGTTGAGGCATTTTGGTGAACGATACGATTTGTTTTTGTATGCGGCACATAACATTATAGTAACTTCACAAGCGTAATTTTTGCAAATCAAAATGCAGTTAAACTAACCAAAGTTCAAAAGTAACCACGACAAATCTATCGTGAGGAGAACTATAAAATAGTTGTTAACCCATGAAAAATTGTTGAGGACTTTTTGACTATAATTCGATGGTGATGGAATATAGTCAGAAGAATTATATTTTTCTCTCAGTGTATGACAAATTAACGAACGTTGTTTTATTCACTTTTCCAAATTTTCCCTTGATCGCTAATGAAGATTTATAAACATGGAGATGAACAACAAAATTGATAGAACATGACTTCATGAAATGAATTGGTTTGAATGAGACCAATACCTGACGCCGCGTGCTCCATTCGGCTTAATCCGAAATACCGGGACAACTTTCGAAATATTTCAACAGTAACTCACTCCATGACAATCCCTAACTTTTCATAGTACGGGACAGTCAGTGATGAATAATCAAAAGAGAAAAGACTGCGATACATGAGTGGCCAGATGTGTGAGGCCAAAGAAGTAATGAATCAAATGAAAAAGGCTAAATAACGATGATGGGTTAGAAGTTGGGTCTGTGAAGTGAAGTGGTTATATAGGTTAGCAGTGTTTGGAGCACAAGACGTTCCTCAAAACGACAAATGTTCATGTTAGATGTTTTTGAGTATGCGTGGGTCTGATTGACGGAATAAAATAGATCACTGTGAGGGACAGAGGGAGTATTCACAGTGAGTGAAGGTATAGTGAGAGAGTGACCGGCAACGGAGAAAGAAATTAGAACATCTTGAGATAACAGAGGTTGGGAATGGGTCACACTGTTGGAAAATAATTCTTTCAATGTCACAAAAAAAAAATTTCAAAAAACACTTCATCTTCGTCAGCCATTAACGGTCATAGCCGCAATTTTAATTAGAATTAAAAAAGAAAAAGATCGTAAGAGAAAAACACAATTCTTCCACTATTTGCCCACTTTTCGAACACATAAGATGTTCTTCATTAGGGTATTCATTCATTTTCTAGATACAAAACAAAAAATTGGTCTGGGTTGTTGGTCGCTCGCTTCGCTCGCTCACATTCAGGGTGGGTTGTAATTCGACTGGGTTTTTGGTCGCTCGCTGCGCTCGCTCCCATTGTGGGGGGGTTGGAGTGGGTGTGACCCATTACGGGTCGAACCGATAACTTCCTGACCGATTCCCATTTGTCTGTTTATTAAAACAAAAAACTTAATTTTCGAAATTTTCATCTTGATAACTAGAAAACGGTTGAGACTATTTTACTCAGCAGTCAATTTAAATTGAATCACATATAGTTGCATCGATCAGATGAGCATCGGATCGATCAGATGAGCAACAGATTCCATCGTTTTTCGATGTGAAATTAGGAAATTTTCGAGGAAAAACTTATTTTTGTTCTTTTTTTTCACATATCTTATGCGAATCACTAACAAACCGCTGAGTCGATCATTCTCCTAATCGAATTAGTACTAAGTTCCATGAACACGCATCGATTGAAAAAAAAAAACCAAAAAAAAGAAACGCAATTTTTGAAAATTCTATCCAAGTTAATGACCAACTGCGGAGGCAATCTTCATCATGGATATTCAGTCAGTCTCGAATGATATGGAAATCCAATTGTTGATATAAAAAAAGAAAAAAAAAAAGAAACAAGTGGATATCACAATTCTGACAATTTCTTGAAATATTTTTCTTAAATTGTCCTCGACATTATTTTGTGAAATAATGAAAAAAGATAAAAATGAAACCACTATAAAAAAAACTCCAAAAAATTCGAATCCAAAAATTAATTTTTCTATAACTCCAAAACCGTTGAAACGATTTCACTGGAGTTTGACTCAAGCCTTAGTCATACCGAGCTGCATTGACAATGACGGCAGAAAGTCAATCCCATCGTTCTTCTAGGAGGAATAATGAAATTTGTGAAAAAACGGGATTTTTCGACGTTTCTTCACTAGTTTTATCGGAAAATCTGAAGAACTGCTGAGACGATGTTATTTAAAATGTAATCAGTTCTAAGTGACATGAGAACACAACGATTGCGTGGAAAAAAAATTTCAATCGAATCATTCATTTTAAAGAAATCGTTGACCAAAATATTGGTCACATACGCACACACACACACACATACACACACACACACACACACACACACACACACACACACACACACACACAGAGAAGAACATTACTGTCGTCAGTAGTCACATCTGTGCTCACATATGGAATGCCCATCTGGGCTGATACGCTCAAAACCCAGGAATCACGGAGAAAAATCGCGCCAGTCTATCGGCTGAGTGCCTTGCGAGTCTCCAGCGCTTATCGCACAGTGTCTGAGGATGCAGTGTGTGTCATTGCCGGGATGCTGCCCATTGAAGTACTAGCCGAAGAACGGAGAACACTTTACCGGCGAAAAGGATCCACTACATTGAGCTCGGAAGAACTCAGAACAGAAGAGCGTCGAAACAGCATACGCCGATGGCAGCTGCTGTGGGATACCGCTACAAAAGGAAGATGGACACACCGTCTTATCCCACAGGTGGATGTGTGGCTGACCCGTGAACATGGCGAAGTCAACTATTACCTGACCCAGATGTTGTCTGGACACGGGTGCTTCCGTGAATATCTTCATCGGTTTAAACATGAGGATTCTCCAGATTGCCCGTCCTGCCCCGGAGTCAGTGAAGATGCGGAACATGTGTTCTTCATGTGTCNCCTACGGGTCGGGAAGTTAAAAATATTTTTTCATGAAATACTATTAAACACCAATTCTATTTCCAAGTCTATTGCAGTACGAATCTTAATGCAAAAATTTCACCCACGGAAACTTTCGGCGAGGAACGCCTTTACCCTCCAAGAGTTTTCGCAGGTTAGAAGGTCCTGCAACGTGGCGCGTCCCCAAGTGGTGGATGGGAGAATGCTCGATATTCTGAACTGCCGTTCAGAATATAGGGTATCGACTAAATAAAATATGTCGGCGCGAACCAACACCTTCCGAGAAACCCAACTCTAAAAGCGGTGTGCAGGGTGGGCTCCCTAAAACACCCCCGGGGCAGGCTCCCGATAACAGCTAGTACAAAAATGATAAGTGATGAACAAATTGAAAGTTCTCATGCGGGTAGCCTTAACAAGGAGAATCCCGCCATCAGTTCTGATGTCGGCTCCATGGATTATGGGAGGAGCCAATCATCACATTCATTAAAGGTGGACCACTTGGCCTTTCATGCATCAAGTGGAGCAGGGTCTCAGACCCAGCAGGGGACGGAGCTCAGTGCTCCAAATGGAGGAATGGAGCACAAGCAGGCATGGGATCGCCACGAAAAGCTGATCGAACACCTGTTACTACAGGTAACAGACATGTCTAGGCGAACCATCAATGAAGGTATTCGCCGGCTCGCAAGAAGTATCCAGGCTTCTGCTAAGCGTCTCAGATCGACCCATGAAGCCATACCAAAAGAGATGATGGAGGATGCAGGATCCCAAAAGATGTCCCAAGAGCAGGTTCTTCAAAATACTGTGGACAAAAAGAAGAGAAATCGGGAATCGCCTGGAACGTATTCCGATTCGCTCAAAAGGTCTAAGCAAGAGAAGACTCCGAGCCCACCCAAACGGGTCACGACACCGCACCAAAAGGAGTCGAAGAGGAATGAACCTTTCTTAAAAGAGCTTGCCAAGGACAAGCAAACCAAGGGCAAGACCAAACAAGATAGGTCCAACGAGGAGGAGGCCAGGGAAGACTAAGGCTGGCAGAAGTGGAAGCGAAGAAGGAAGAAAGGTGACCCGACTTCAAAGTCGCTACGGGGAAACCCGAACCCGAAGCAGACTCAGAAAAAGTTAGCGGTCAGACCGAAAGCGCTGATCATTCGCCCAAAGGAAAAGGAGAAATACGCAGAAATCCTTAGGCGGGTTAAGAAGGACAGCGCCTGCGAGAAGGCCAGTGAATGCGTCGAGAAGATCAGACGTACAACAGCAGGAGACATGCTGATCATCTTGAGCAAGAAAACGACCGTTGAGGGCTCCCAGTTACGATCAGCCATTGTTGATCTCTTTGGAGAGGAGGCTGAAATACTGAGTAAGCAGCCGTTGGAAGATCTCGAGATCAAGGAGACGGAAAAGGAGGACGTTCTTGAAACCCTACGTAAAGTAGTAGGTGAGGAGCATAAAATAGGCTCTGAGGTCGTCAGATCCTTACGTATGGCATATGGAGGAACCCAAACTGCCTCAGTGATACTCACGGCAGCTGCCGTGAAGAAAATCCTGGGGGAGGATGATCATGGAAAGATCAAGATCAGCTGAGTGAACTGCCGTATCCAAAGAGTGCAGAAACCGGTCAAGTGCTTCAAGTGCTGGCACTACGGACACCTCGCCACCAGGTGTCCAAGCGCAGTTGACCGATCTAAGGTGAGATGTTCAGAGAACGGCCACCAAGCCAAGGAGTGCCAGAAGGATCCTCTGTGCGCCCTTTGCACTGAAAATGGCAATACGAAGAATTGTGCCCATGTCGCTGATAGCAGTAGATGCCCAGCCTACAAGGAGGCACTCCAGAAGCTCACCAGCAAAAGGCGATCATAGGAGGGGAAAGTGCAAGGTGTTACATCTCAACCTCAATCACTGTGAGGACGCACACGATCTGCTCACGCAAACGGTGCGGGAGCTGAAACTTGACCTCGTCATGATCTCGGAGCCATATCGACATCTTGACACTCAATGCTGGATTACTGACGCCAATGGGAAGGCTGTAATCTGGGCTTGTGGGAATCGTTCTTTTCAGAGCATCACCGGAAATAGCAAACAAGAGGCCCTCATAAAGGCTAAGGTTGATGGAATTCATTACAGTGGACTCTAGTTAGAGGCATATTGGTTAGTGTTGAACTTCCCCTCAATTTTTTTGTCTCGCCGCTCGAGCGCTTCCCCCACTCTGTCTCCACGCAAGCCGGAGAGTAAACACTCCAATATTTTCTTCAAATTGCTATTGTCTTCCGATTCCAGTAAAGACTAAAAATAAAATATTCTGCATTTGAATTGTCGATCAAAAAATTTAGTCCACTTCTGGCTGTCATCGGGGGAGGATCTCGTTTTGTTGGCATAAAATTAATTCGAAATTGGATTAAATCAAATAATGACGGTAGGTAAAGAATACGACTGTAACATTTTTGATTCACATGGTTCGTTAACTCCAGAAGAAATATCTGCTCTATGGAATGTTAGGTACAAAGCTTCTGTGATCAAATATAGTCAATGAAATTAAAAATATTGATAGTAAAAAAATCGTCGGAATCTATATGAATATTGCTATTATAGTTGAAACTGTGAACTAAAATTTATCATTTAAATAAAGTGTTGAATTGAGAGAGAAAAGAAATAGTATTTTTCATTTTATCGTTCCCAGTTCTCGGAAGTCGGGCTCGGCGTGAGCGCGTAGTGGGGGCAGGGAAATAGAGTCGAATTCTCCGAATTCGCTTCCCCCTAACCAGAGTCCACTGTACTACAGCTGCTACGCCCCGCCAAGTCTTTCCTTTGATGAGTTCACGGACTTCCTAGATAGACTGACCGAGGATGCGAAGCAGCACTTCCCCATGGCAATAGCCGGTGACTTTAATGCCTGGGCAGTCGATTGGGGGAGTAAGAGGACAAACGCTAGAGGACAAGCTTTACTGGAAGACATGTCATCCTTGGACGTGGTTCTGCTGAATAGTGGCGATGAATCAACCTTCGTGAGGGGAGAGAAGAGCTCAATTGTGGACCTTACCTTCGTGAGTAGCAACCTTGCAAAAAGGAACTACTCATGGAGAGTATCTGATATCTACACTGCCAGCGACCACCGTGCGATAATCTGGGAGACATGTACTCGCAAGAGATTCGCCTTAAGGCCTAAAAAGACCAACTGTATTGGCTGGAGAGTGAGCACCTTCGATTCAAGCACTTTCTCAGCAGCACTGGATAATCGCCCGATTAGCGGAAACAATGCTACTGAGAAGACACACAACATCATGAAGAGAGTGACAGAAGCATGCGATGCCACCATGGCCAGGAAGCGGACCACAAACCAGCATCCGCCGGTATATTGATGGAATGACACTATTGCCATCCTACGGAAGGAGTGTAATAGAGCCAGGAGATTGGAACAGCGTGGCCGGAAGAAGCCGAACTCGGAAGAACTGAGGATGAGGTATAAGAAGGCACGCCGTAAACTCAGCAAAGCAATCAAGTGCAGTAAAAAGCAAGCTTGGGATGAGCTACTTGCTGAGGTGGAAGATGACCCATGGGGCAGACCATATAAGGTTGTGATGATGCGCCTCAAAAGTCAACCAATGCCGTCACCAACGTGTCCTGGACTGTTGATGGAAATCGTCGCGGTGCTGTTTCCACAACAACCAGAACTACACCATACTGGCGAGGGAGATGGGATGATGGCTCCACGAATCACCAAGGAAGAGCTGATGGAAGCTTGTAACAGAGTGGGTAACACCAAAGCTCCTGGTCTAGATGGAATCCTAAACATCGCTCTGAAATCAGCTATCCACGCGATGCCGGAGCTGTTCCTGGAAGTGTACAACGAATGCCTGACAGAGGGCACCTTCCCAACCACGTGGAAGCACCAGAGGCTAGTACTGCTCCCAAAAGGGAACAAACCACCAGACGACCCCTCATCATATCGTCCCCTCTGTATGCTCGATACCGCTGGCAATATTCTCGAGCGTATCGTCCACCAAAGGATAGAAGCTGCGGTTGAACCCCTATTAGCCGGGAATCAATATGGCTTTCGGAAAGATCGATCAACCTTAGATGCCATCAACCTTGTCATCGGTACCGCCAAGAAAGCGATTGCAGAAGAAAGATGGCTCAATGGCACGAAGGAGTACTGCTTAGTAGTAACACTGGATATCAAGAATGCCTTCAACTCAGCCAGGTGGGACTGCATTATGAAGGCTCTTGTAGAGCTGAACGTACCAGGTTACTTGCAGAGGATGGTTGACAGCTATTTCACCGGAAGGGTCCTCAAGTATTACACGGAGTGTGGTCCCAAGCAGTATGAAGTTACAGGGGGAGTGCCTCAAGGCTCAGTGCTGGGTCCTCTACTATGGAACATTATGCACGATGGGCTGCTGAAGCTGAAACTGCCAGAAGGGACTAAGCTCGTTGCATTTGCAGATGATGTGGCCGTAGTCATTGTTGGGAAATACCTGGAGCAGGTAAACCGTGTGTTCAATACAACGACTGAGACGATCCGTAAATGAATGGACTCAGTAGGCCTAAACCTTGCGGAGCACAAGACAGAAGCCGTATTGATCACTAGCAGGAAAAAAATCGAGACGATCACACTGCGAGTCGGGTCTTGTGAAATTACCTCCCAGCCGTTCATCCGATACCGGGGGGTGATGATAGATGCACGACTCAACTTCAAGCAGCAAGCGGAGCAAGTGAGTGCCAAGGCGTCTGGCGTTAGATCCATCTTATCACGCCTCATGCCCAATATCGGGAGACCCAAGCAGAGAAGAAGAGCACTGTTGTCTTCAGTGATAACTTCGGTGCTCACATATGCTATTCCCATTTGGGGGGATGTACTCCAGCTGCAGGAAGCGCGACGTAAGATCGCACCAGTCTATCGCCTCAGTGCCCTTCGAGTCACAAGTGCATACCGGACGGTTTCTGAGGATGCAGCGTGTGTCATCGCAGGACTGTTGCCGATAGAAGTACTGGCTGAAGAGCGGAAAGCCCTGTATAAGCGTAGGAGATCCGAAGCGCTGAGTCCCGAGGAGTTGACGTCTGAAGAGAGGCGAAACAGCCTGAGACGATGCCAGCTGAAGTGGGACAACTCCACCAAGGGGAGATGGACTTACCGCCTGATCCCAAAGGTGGATGTCTGGTTGAAGCGGGGCCACGGAGACGTGAACTACTACCTGACGCAGATGCTTTCGGGGCACGGATGCTTTAGAGCGTATCTTCATAAATTCAAACATGAAGATTCCTCGAAATGTCCAACTTGCCCAGAAGTGGATGAAGATGCGAAGCATGTGTTCTTCGCATACCCGCGTTTCAGCGAGACCAGGCATATCTGGATGTCTGCACTGAGGATGGAAGTACTGCCTGAAAACCTGATAGATCTTTTACTATCATCGCAGGCAGCTTGGGACGCAACGAGTCACTTTGCGGCTGAAATCATAAAAGAGCTCAGAAAAGAGGAACGCGAGCGTAAGGCTGCAACACAGATGGAGAACCTACTGGAACCTCCTACTTACACCCAACATCTTAGTAGGCTAGGAGGACGTACATTAGGTTGAAAAGAGGAAGAGCAAACAGCTGAGACCTCCCTCGTGAAGTAATACCTAACGGTGGTGCCGCGAGGGAAAGAAAAGGTCAAAGATTACTGGTGTCATGTTTGGTTTTTTAGTCCGTAGAGGTTGCACATTCGCCAGCAAATATATGGAAACCATGGTGCTCCTGGTCGGTACCATCTAGACCTGACCGATTCGGACACTAATANAACACTACACTACTCATACCATCAGTCTGGAGTGTGTTAGTGCGTAAAAAGCATTTTTCCAATCATGAACCAGAAAAAAACCCATCCAAAAACGTCATAGAATTTTTCCAGGGGTCATGAAACATGCAAATATGATGAAATATCCACATTCGATTTTCGGGATCATTACAATAACTTCCTCCCTACGGGTCGGGAAGTTAAAAATATGTTTCCATGAAATACTATTAAACACCAATTCTATTCCCAAGTCTATTGCAGTACGAATCTTAATACAAAAATTTCTAACGGATACTTCACATGAAATATCCATGCAATTGTTATTGATGAATCAGTTGATCTCTGGAATATTTAATGAAATTCCAATTCTCAGGTCCATGCGACAATGGAAATGATCGAAAATTATGAAAATTCAGGCAGTTGTTATTTTAGATCCGTCATCTATTGAAAATTCAATTTAATTTCAATTTTTTTCATTAGAAAAAGAATTCCATATGTTCAGTAATTTTTACTTAAAGATATCCAAGTAATTCAAGCAATTTTTTCTAGGGGAAATCCTGTTCAGATTTCATAGAACAGACCAACAGTATTTTTCAGGCGTAATATCAACCTTAGTTTCCGAATAGTTTTTTTGATACGACTTTTGAAAACATTAAATTTAGCACATTGCGTTCATAAGAGCTGTATACTCCCACCTTCAATCTAATAGATCATAGTCTTAAGATATATCTCAAGACAATCGGACTCAAAAGTAAGTCCCTATGGATTTCCGGAAATAAATCTAAATAACTTAATTTATTGCATTCTCATGAGTTATTGACTTTTCCTATTCTCGTGTGTTGTTAATACAGGCAACAATAACTGTTTGAATCAAATGAGAAATTATTTGTTAATTAATTTTTTGAATCAAGTAAGGAATGCTTTCACAAAATTTCTATTTTTTAGGTCTGAATATTGCAGAAATTATGTAGTACAAAATCCTCTCATAGAACAATCCGTTACCGTGACGCTGTTACTTTTTCTGGTTATCACGCTAATGTCTCTCTTCCTGTTTGATGAAGCTTATATGGTTTATACACAGTGGAAAGCCTATTGAATGAGCTTCAAAGTGACATGTGAATCATTTCACTCTGATCATTTTTCATCAAGTTATAGCACTTTTAGGCAAAAATTGGTTTTTCGTGCTTTTACGTCAAAATCAACTTGGCTGGCTTTTTCTATTCTTTTATGTCAAATCAATCCAACTATTGATATACCATCTTGAAGGGCATTATTCGTTCTTCAAATTGGGGTGTATTAAACACAGTTTGGTTGAATTTTCATAAAGTTATTGGAGATTGTTTCTCTTTTGAACGTCATGTCACACTCTAAAATTCCCCCTTTTTAACCATTATTGGATCTTTGCACTTGACCAATGAGGATTCATTATACACCAATTTGAAGATTTCAAGTAGATCTTTCAAATAGCGTGTGATTTTTCTCACTATATCCACTTAATCAATTGTTATGGGTGATTATGTGGCAATTCACGATTCCTTCAGCGTTTTAGTGCTAGATTGTTGTCATTCCCGCCAATATTCAGTGGCATTAATCAAGTCAAGAATTAGTCGAATTTAAAAAATTAATTGAAGAATTAATTTCATGCAGCCTGGCCAGTGCTCGCGAAGAGCGCGTTTCGCCTAGCTTTACAAAAAATTCACCGTATTTAGAATTTATCAATGTATCACGGATTAGTTGATGGAAGAAGCAAGTTAAGGGGGGCCTATAACCTCCGTTTGGTCTATGCCTCGCGTGTTAGAAGCCCGCATTTAATTCTTTATTATCTCCTAAACTGTGTCCTACAGCTAGTTAACATTTTTTTCAATATCTGGGGACTATTATAAACATTATCTATAAAAAACATGGGGACAAGAAGAAAATTACATTTGCTATTCCGTTGATCAAAAAGGGAAATAAACAATGGTGTGACATCCAAACGTAAACGACCCCCTCCCACTATTTCATCATAATCTACAAATCCCCCTTTCCCTAATTGTGTGACATAATATTTGGATGCCCCCAAATGTAGAGAGACAGCAAGAATATTTATTTAATTCAATAGATTCCACTTCAATAAATCCCCTCATGATTACTTCCTAAATACTCTATTAACTGCAGTGTTACCCCCACGTAGACAACGATACCACCCCAGATAACACAATCATGCTATTAATAACGAGAGTAGTCAGAGCTCCGTAGGTGGTAAAATTGTGGGGTTGGAAAATCCTCCTCAGAAATACTCCAAACGTGATATATTTCTGCATGTACTTCCACCAACTCGACACCGGTGACAGCTCTGAACTCTTCACTCCTCCCACTCTACTCCAAGATCATTTCTCCAGCCCTTACGACGTCCCGGGGGTGAGCTTATATGAGAGCCTTCGAGAGAAACTCTTCTCTCAAGAACTAGCAAAAGCACAAAATGCGTTTGCTCGTTATTGAGACCCCTCATCCATTCATACGTAACATATCACGGGTGCATATTTTTATATATCATGTGATGTAATTTTTGCATCTGAATATGGAATGCATCGAGGATTGAGGAAAGCAACAACAAGTTTCTTTCGTATGATTATTGTGATTCTTTTACACTTTCCTCATAAAGTTGAATAAAAATTATGTAGCAAATCGCAGCAAATTTTACAGCAAAAAAGGTACTCGTGAAGCGAAATTATAAGTCAATAGAATTATACAATTTTTGTCATTCCGGCCGTACGGCAGCGTTTCACGGACGGAATATTGTTCGTCATACGGCCGAAAAAAACTTTTCTGGCGAATATGAGGTTTGCAGCACGAGCCCAAGGCGAAGGCTGCAATCATATTCATATGAAAATATACTATTTGTCACTGACGTATGAAAAGCTCGCTTCTACGGACTGGTTGGGGGCGCCAGAGGTACCTTACCGGCGTGCAAACTGATGTAGTCCGTGCAGCATTCGACGAGTCCGTGAAGACACTCGACCAGTCCGTGAGGAATCCTTAACGCAGTGCAACGTTACCACCATCTACAATTCGAGCTCCACGCTGAGCTGTCAGCTGTCGCGTTTAACCTCCGTGTTTTTCTGGGGTTTATCGTAATTTATTCATGAAAATGATTTTGAACAATTTGCAACAAACATTACTGGTTAAACAAGAGAAAACAGTGGTTCTTTCGACATATTTCTTATGATAATGAGAATAAAGTGCTTGGAAGTGGTAATTTGAAACAATACGTTTTTTTGTAATTAAGTGAACTGTCGAAGGTGTTCTTCGACAAATATGAAATTATCTCGAAAGCTAGAGAATTTACGAAACAATGTTGCGAAAATGTTTTGTAGATGAGAAAATTCTGTATAAAAAAGCATGAAATTATCCCTTAAAATCCCTCATTGTCAAGATAATTCAGACAAATGGCAATTGTCTTAACTGGGGGAGAATGGGGTAGAAATTCAATCGTCAATATCTCCTGACCAAATCATGCAATTTTGGTGAGTTAAATCTCATTTTGAAGCTTGGAAAAATATCTTGAAAATGAGAAATCTTGAAATTTCACTCCGCCGTTCTCCAGTTATTGGCGATTAAAAATTTTCAATTCTCCCGTTCAATTTTATTTTATTGTGTATCTGTTTGTCCAAACATTCACTCTTCATTTATTTAATACATTTTTTTGCAAAGTTTTATTTTTCATTTTTTCTTGCGACGTCTGCTTTCTCTTCGGTATTTTTTTTGGAAACCGAGATGAGACAAATTGACTCCGTGTTATCACGAGAGGAGTCGATACTACGTATTCTGCGACTGAGACGAGACCAAAAATTTCCGTGTTCAATGAGACGAGACAATCCCCTCAAAGTATTGTAGCATGACATGTATTGTTAAATCTCGTCGCATCACTATTCAGAAGATATCCTCATTGAACAAAATCCTTCAGCTCAATCGTCTGGTGTTCAAGACATATTAAAATAAGATAAATCTACACAGTTCAATTTTTTTCAATTAAACAAATTAATCAATTTGTCGCATCACAAATTGATTACTTTTTCCACGAAAAAATCCCTAAAACGAACATAAAATAAAACCTCTATGAATTTACGACCCGAAAATCATAAAAAAAAGCCCTGAAAAAAATTCAATTGTCCACATCGCTTTACAAATTTCCTAACCCGTAAAATAAAAAAATAAAAAACATAACAGGCCCTAAAAAACACCGAATCCGATTTTTTTTACAACCTCACGTAATTCATTGACAGTAAAAGAAGAATAAATGAACCCCCCAGTTCTCTTTATAACGTATATAAATAGGTCGAAGAGACCAGCAAGCAATTCAGGTGCTATAACTCGTGCGTGGAGGAGCTGTTGGTGGTTCTGTAGAAGCTGGAGGACAATTAATGCCGAGCGGAAAGATGCATTTATGGGTTTAATCTTCCTTCTCTCGCTTTCTCCCGCGGGAATTCGCGGAGTTCTATAGAAATTGCGAGTGCTTGTGGAGATAGTATATATGAGCTACAGAATAGATATTATTGCGGTGGTTATATACAGTAGCATTCAGCATTGTCTCGTTTTCATTTTCACCGGCGAAAAAACGCCACACGTACGTTTGTGCCACTTGCACGCTTCTCTCATTTTTATTTTTTATCATTTAGTTTTATTCGCTGTCTGTCTTTTTAAATGCCGGCATCGGCCCTCACACTTCCGGTTGGAAAACTCCCGATATTTTTCAACTCGACCATATGCCACGTGCAGCAACGACTGCATGACTTCTCGTTGTGATTTTTTTTTGGATATATAAATCTCCCTCTCTCTCGCGCGCTCTATTCTCCCTCATACAATAGAAAATCGTTTATTTACGTTTATCGTAACCATCGAGTGCTGTGGGAATATGAAATACTGGGGAAATAGAAAACTAACCCCCGTGAATTATGCATCGGGTTATTGAGATTCCCTTTGCTCCTCTCGTGCGACACTATCACACATATATTCAGGTAGTTTTTTACATTTTTTTTGTCGAAAGTGAGCGGTATAGGAGAACGTATGATGACAGGTGAAGTAAATGTTATTCGTCAATCGGAAGGAAAAGGGATCGAGGGTGGTTGTATAATTGGGCAGAAAAAAGCACAGAACGAGTTTTTTTTCTCCTTTTCAATTTTCATTTCAAAGGGAATAGTACATTACATGCCTGTGCCTTGAAAAACAGATCACCGTCACCCACGTGCAAGATTGCCTTCCGAGCCGAAGGCGAGGATGGCAAGTACGTGGGGGAGGGTGATATGTTTTCCATGGCGAGGTGTGTATATTAATTTTCATGTCCCGCGACACGAAAAGATATTCACTTTAGGTATTGGTGGCGGTGTGGCCATGTAGAAGGTGAGACGGAGGGGAATCTATTGATCTCTTGCAGAAAACCGCTGAACAAAAAAACGATATTTCAATTACAAATTTTCAATCTATTTCGAACATTTTTGTGTTCGAAATATTTTTTTAATAACTTTTCTATTTGTTTCCGACATATTTCAAGCCTTCTTTTATTTTTCTAGCTTGTCTTTTGGATAATTAGAAAGTAATTAATATGGATAGAAAAAGTGACAACGTCGTGCCATTCGAGGTACAAGATGGCAGCACTGATTCACTCAGTTGTTATGTTCCTTCTCAAAGCGAAATGTATCATCACAACACCATTCGTATTTGCCGCGCTTACCCCTTCACAATTTCTAACCTAAACGTTGTCGCTATTTCAAGTTGCGCACGCAGAATTCCTATTTTTCATGAGTTTTTTAATTACCCCTTCTAAACAATTCTCCTACGCCACTTGGATTATTTTTTTTTTATATTCCTCCATGAAAGCTCCACCCAAGCGCGAAATTTCAGGAAAATGGAGAATTTTTTTCTATTTTTAATATTTTTTTATCGAATTCCCATAAAAGCCCGTGTTAAAATGCATTTTTTAAAGAATTCCTGTGTTTTACCCATTCTCCTAGGCTATCTGGGATTTTGCATAGGGGTTTTGAAAGAATCAAAGCATGTATTTTAAAAAATCATCACTTTCTTGACTTTTTTCGACCTCCCCTGGCTACGCCATAAATACCTTAAAATCAAGTTTCATACTTTCTTTTATTAAACAAGCAATCGGTGAGAGGTGGAATGAGTACCATAAAAATTACAATTTGAGTAGTTCCAGGCTGGTTTCTAATATATCTCACAATTAGTTCAAGTAGGGTGGCTACCCAGGGAGAAATTGGCGATGGAAATAAGCCCTGAACCAAGGCTCGAAAATTCTCAATCACGGCTGGGACCCAAGCTTGAATCAGTCCTTATTCAATCGATCTGTATTTCTGCTGTGAGACGAAAATTTCATTATTTGACAAATACTTAATCCAAATCGAAGACTTGATTCAGGCCGAGAAGATATTTGATTGAAAAATCTAAGTTCTAGTGAGACAAGTAGACTGATAGAACGGTTTAGTCGAACCAAACGAGACCTTTTAACTATTACCACGATTCGTTCTATTAACTAATCGCGGTAACAGTTAAGAAGCCTGGTTTGGTGCAACTGAATCGTTCCACCTTTTCTATCAGTGTACACGGAGAAAAGTATTTGGTGAATTTCACCAAATAGTTAGTTGAAAGGCACCAACTAGTTGTTGAAATTCACCAAATATTTTTTCCTGTAGTGCAGAAATATGAATAGTTTTACAAAAAAATATTTACGCTTCACAATTTTTTTTCTGATGAGGGAAAAAGATGATTCGAAAATTCAAAGTACATTTAATCCTTCATAAAAAATGACATTGAAAGTATAAAAGATGATGACAAAAATTCCAAAATTCTGTGATGAAAATTAGTGTTGAAATCGGGGCTAACGATAAGGGTAAAAACCCGCATACATGTGGCCATTGTCACAACCTTTCATTCAAACGTCCATAAAAAAGACAGAAAAAAAATATGAAGTCGTAAAAAAATAAGTTCTAATTACGTTCTCATAAAACATCACACTCAGAAAAAACTGCACTAAAGGAGAAACGATGATAAAAGAACTGGAAATAAAGCCGGCCCTTAAAAACATCTCAAGCCGTAATTACAAAGAAAATTGAATAAAAAAATTTCTCGAGCAGAAAAATTATTTCTAATCGAGATACGCGGTAGCGTTCCGGGTAAGAAAAGTGCAACGGGCCAATACTGGCCCAAGACTGGATGCCGGTATGCCGAGCGACGGTAGCCTTTTATAACCGATATTGGCCAAGGCTCGGTTCGATATCGGAATTATAACGTGGGGCCAATATTGGCTACCAATTAACAGTCAAGAGCAACAACTATTTTCTAGTTGAGAATAAACATGAATTTTCATAAACTAATCAGGTTCAAATGCTTTTTCCCTGTATTTTATGCTTTTTTTTTCATATTCTAAATTATTAGAAGTCAGTCTCCACTTTTCTCGCAAAGTTGCACTCAGTTGCCTTTTAGACAATGTAAAACCATCAAAAATGAAAGAAAAAAAAATAAATGAAAAAAAAAAATTACCGAATCAAAAATGATACTCCCACATCCACATCTTACCTCAATGACTATTTTCTACTTATGAATAAATAACAATTATCATAAAGTCCTAATTTGGAATGAAATACTGGAAAATTCGGGGCTAGTCAATAGAATATATCCAGACGAAAAGAAAGAAAAACATACAATAACAAAATATGAAGCACAGCGAAGGAAATAAATATTTTAGTCTATTATATTTTGAGTCTAAATATTTAGAGTCTAGAACAAATAAGAGTGTTCATATGAATCTTCTAAGCACCGTAAAATATGAGTCAAAAATAAATTATGAATGAAATTTGCAATAACACCCTTTAATTCCGGTACCGAAAAGCTTCTAAAGGAAATGAATTTATTTCGTCTCATCATCTCCCGACTGATGGGATTCTTTCCGTTAGTTTCTTGGAAATTTTGGAAACAATCAGCTTGAATCCTAATTGAAGAAGTTTTTATATTATTTTAGAATGCGATATTTTGAGATAGTGAATATCCACTTTGAGATAGATAGGTAATATAAGCTAAATTAGTTCATGAAAAAAAAAGAATATGAAATAAAAATAAAACAGAGCAGCGGAAAATATTTAAATAATAAATACTGATTCTTCATTAGACTGATTCGCCTCCTTTCTTCGAAGATCGTTTCGTGTCTGTTTGCAATCATGAGTTCCACGAGACTTTACGCTGTTTTTGATCTTCTCTTCTGTCATTTTTTTCGACCACCGAATCGATCAACAGCACCAGTGAACCATTTCGAGAAACGACTACGGAAATATTTCTCATTCCAGTCCTTCCCAAATTTTTCGATGACTGCAACTGAAATTCACCATATTAAATACATAATACAATGACGAGAATTGCATTGCGATCTTTCATATAATTTTTTCATCAACACACAGGAAAATTGAAGAAAAAATATCGGACACGTTTTTTCATTCTAATGAATAATGTAAAATAGATTATAGCCTGAAAAAGTGTTATGATGTCGATTGGCTGTAATGGCCATATTTGCCAAAGTAAAAAAATTCGTACCTAATATTTTCCATTTAATTTTCATTTAACATTATTTCATTCAACAAAAGAATTTCCCTCAAAAATCAAATAACAAGATTTGCTGATTGTGTAGAGAATTATGGGAATGAGAAGACAATTTTTACTCCGCAACTGATTTCAACTTTTATCGAATATTTCTGAACTCCATAGAGATGGAAAAGTAACTACAAATTTCTGCAGAACGAAATGAAGGATACTGAACAGATCTCAAGGAATAGGTGAATCCTGTTCCACCGGTTTGTTACTAAATTTTCTGGCATGAATTCATATTACATACCTTTTAGGAGACAACCTGTACTGGTTACCGGTACTGAAATCTTTGTCATCTTCTGGGCCGAATCCTGAATATGTTTCTTGCACTGTCTCCCCTAGCATACTCCCCAAGACAGTGAATATACACTCTTTATTGCCAAAATTCGGTGAATAAATCAGAAATTTGATGAAGTCAAACTGAAAGAAAAAAAATGAAATTGTCAATGTGGAATAATAATAATAATAATAATAATAATAATAATAAAGTACGGCGTAGGGAAGTTGGTGTGCCCATCGCCCGGTGAGGGAGTTCTGGTCCCTGAAGTCCCAGTCGTCTCCAAGGGTCTCCTCCCTGCCGCAGTAGCCGCGGTGGTGTCGGCCTAACCAGCCGGCCTCATCTATACCCGGTTCCATCATCGAGCCGAGGCAGAGCCCCCCACAACCGGTCCCTCTCGGATGGGGACCGCGGATCAGTTGGGAGGGGCCGACGATCTGGATCCAATGGTAACGACCCGGCTGTCCAAAGGATTAGGTGGACAGAAAAACTCAAGGAGGACCTCATGCAGTGTTGGCAGGACTGTGAGCCAGCGCGGAAAGGCTACATGGCGAGAATGAGGGACTTGTGGTGCGTTATGCACCCTGAGTTCTCGCATTTCTCAACCCAACATCTGAGAGATCAAGCCAGCCGCTTGCGCAGCCAAGGATATGATTTGCTGGTTGTTCGACGGGAGTCGGTGGATCTTCATCTTCCTGATGTACCTCAGGAGGGTAATGATCCCCAGCCAGACCAGCCGAGCCAGCAGAGCAGCCGACCCAGCAGAGCAGCGAAGAACCAATGAGGACCACCCGAGACATAAGAGCAAGACGAGAAAGAGTAACTGGGAAGTTTTGTCTTCGGCCTCAACAACTGGCGGTTGAGAATGAGGTTTTGACCTGAACTGGACTGTGTATGATGCAGCTCTTCGTTTGAAGCCTCATCCCCCAAGTGTGGGGTCATGCGAGGTGAAAACACGGAGGCGCATTGCGCTTCAGGCGCTTCAGGCGAAGAACGAAGAGGAAGCACGCGTCGCGCATTCAGTGTGTGATTGACTTCATCATCGGTGGTAAGCCTTTTACGGCGCGCATTCGTAAAATATCCGCGAATTTGCGCTACCACCATCACACATTGAATAAAGCAGTCCTCCTCTTGATTAAGGAGAGGTTTGTTGAGAGAGTGCGCGTTCTGGGGACCATGAAGCGATCTCTGGAACAGCGGTTGCGTCGGGTGGTGAGGGTAGTGAGCCTATTCCTGAGTGACTGGTGGAGGGAAGAACTGTGCTTCTCCCGAAGAAAGGAAACTTGACTGACCCAGCGAACTACCGGCCGATCACGTGTCAAGCTATACGTGAACACTATACTCCACGAACAGCGTGGAGCGAAGCGGGGGCTGTCAGGTTGTAAGGAAGGTTTACTGGTCGATCGTTGCGTGCTGCGTGATTCGATGCAGTATCATCGCAATCTGTCAGTAGCCTGGGTCGACTATCGCAAGGCCTTGTCGACTATCTCAAAGTATGCGATAGTACGAGCCATGAGCTCATTTTCCTGCTATTGGAATGCCTTGCGGTAGAAGATAACATAGTGAGATGCATCAAAGATCTTGCGCCGTTCTGGAGAACGCGCTTCACCATAACATCTGGTGAGGGGAGGCTGACTTCAGGGCTGGTGCAGTTCAGGAGAAGAGTTTTTCAGGGTGATACCCTGAGTCCCCTCTTGTTCTGCATTTCACTGATGCCGCTGTCTGTTGCATTGCGTTGTGTGGGAGGGTATCAAGCCGGAAGACCTGGCGATAGGAGGCATCAGATCAGTCATATATTTTACATGGATGATCTGAAGTTGTTTGTCTCGGGAGAGCAGCAACTCAAGCTTTTGCTGGATGTTGTCGCGGTGTATTCACGTGCGCTCGATATGAGTTTCGGGTTGGACAAGTGTTCCGTCTTCCATATGAGGAGGGGTAAAGTGGGTGACGAGGTGGGTGATCTTCAGCTTGTGGATGGAAGTGTCATACATCATCTTGGTACCGAAGAGTCATATAGATATCTTGGATTCAATCAGCGATCGGTAGTGGACGCTGAGGCAGTCAAGGAGACTCTTCACGGTGAATACCGGCGGCGGCTACGAAGAGTTTGGAAATCCGAGCTTTCCGGCAAGAATAAAGTCACTGCATCAAACATGTTTGCTGTCCCAGTGCTTCTCTACTCCTTTGGCGTCCTCAAATGGAGTAGAGACGAGCTGAAACAGCTGGACAGAGATACCCGTAAGCTGATGAACATCCACAGAAATCTGCATCCCCGATCTTCAAGTCCGCGATTGTATTTTCCGCGCGAGAATGGGGGGCGCGGCCTTCTCAGTTTAGAGGCTCTTCATGATCGTCTAGTCCTCGGTTTAGCNAACTTGACTGACCCAGCGAACTACCGGCCGATCACGTGTCAAGCTATACGTGAACACTATACTCCACGAACAGCGTGGAGCGAAGCGGGGGCTGTCAGGTTGTAAGGAAGGTTTACTGGTCGATCGTTGCGTGCTGCGTGATTCGATGCAGTATCATCGCAATCTGTCAGTAGCCTGGGTCGACTATCGCAAGGCCTTGTCGACTATCTCAAAGTATGCGATAGTACGAGCCATGAGCTCATTTTCCTGCTATTGGAATGCCTTGCGGTAGAAGATAACATAGTGAGATGCATCAAAGATCTTGCGCCGTTCTGGAGAACGCGCTTCACCATAACATCTGGTGAGGGGAGGCTGACTTCAGGGCTGGTGCAGTTCAGGAGAAGAGTTTTTCAGGGTGATACCCTGAGTCCCCTCTTGTTCTGCATTTCACTGATGCCGCTGTCTGTTGCATTGCGTTGTGTGGGAGGGTATCAAGCCGGAAGACCTGGCGATAGGAGGCATCAGATCAGTCATATATTTTACATGGATGATCTGAAGTTGTTTGTCTCGGGAGAGCAGCAACTCAAGCTTTTGCTGGATGTTGTCGCGGTGTATTCACGTGCGCTCGATATGAGTTTCGGGTTGGACAAGTGTTCCGTCTTCCATATGAGGAGGGGTAAAGTGGGTGACGAGGTGGGTGATCTTCAGCTTGTGGATGGAAGTGTCATACATCATCTTGGTACCGAAGAGTCATATAGATATCTTGGATTCAATCAGCGATCGGTAGTGGACGCTGAGGCAGTCAAGGAGACTCTTCACGGTGAATACCGGCGGCGGCTACGAAGAGTTTGGAAATCCGAGCTTTCCGGCAAGAATAAAGTCACTGCATCAAACATGTTTGCTGTCCCAGTGCTTCTCTACTCCTTTGGCGTCCTCAAATGGAGTAGAGACGAGCTGAAACAGCTGGACAGAGATACCCGTAAGCTGATGAACATCCACAGAAATCTGCATCCCCGATCTTCAAGTCCGCGATTGTATTTTCCGCGCGAGAATGGGGGGCGCGGCCTTCTCAGTTTAGAGGCTCTTCATGATCGTCTAGTCCTCGGTTTAGCTTGTGACATTATGAATGGCTTGGATCCGCACTTGGAATTCGTACATGATCATAAGCTCCGCGGAATCCAGACCTTTCTGTATAAGGCAGCAGATACCGCAGCAGCTTCCCTCGGTTTAGAGTTTCGTCGTGGCCGAGATGGTCAGTTGGCTAGTGACTCATTAGCCAGCATGACCAAAGCTCGGCGTAGAGCGACCATCAAGCAGGCGGAGTAGTGCACCTTGTTCCGCCAGCACATCGATAGGCCCATGCAGGGCCAGTTTTTCCGTCATATAGAAGATCAGGGCCTATCTTTTCGGCTGACATTTTCTTTCTTGAAGTCCACTGGCTTGATGTCCGAGACTGAGGGTTTCATCTGCGCATGTCAGGATGGTGTAATAAATACGCTGGTCTATCGAAGCTGTGTTATGGGGTTGTAAGTTCCTGACACCCGGTGTTGGGCTTGCAAACAGTCGCCCAAAACTCTGATGCATCTCCTGTCGGGCTGACGAGATATGCTATCACGAGTTATATTCATCGTTATAATGCGACCCTAAGAGTGCTTTATTTCCATCTGCGGCACTCCTATGGAATAGACAGAACCCCACTGCTGCCATATGCTCGAGGAGATATTAAGTCCGTTGTCGTGAATGAGAGGTGTAAGATTTACTGGAACTTCTCCTTCGCGACCGTCAGGCCAGTCGTTGCAACAAAACCTGACGTCGTTCTCTATGATTTTGATGACAAAATCATCTATGTCATCGAGTTTTCGGCTCCCGCTGAGAGCAATATCACGGTGAAAAAAGAGGAGAAACGGCTTAAGTACCAGCCGCTTCTGCTTGAGCTACGTCAAGCAAATGGGGGATTTAAAGTGAAGTTGGTCGTTCTCATCATTGGTTCTTTAAGGGGAATGAAACAGTCATTTATATCTGAGCTCGAAATCATCCCGCGGCCTATAGGCGTCAAGCCGTTATGTTGGCTAGCCAAATGCAAAAGGCCATCATCCTTGGGTCTTTTCATCTACTTAGACCGCACGATTCTGGACTGCAATAGAGCTTACCCTCCGGTTGGAGGGAGCACTATTGCAGAGCGATTAGGAAAAGTTTGTATCGCTTAGCTTGCTGGGCGGTCTTCGAGGTGAAGTCGGAACCCTCGGGGATCGCTCAGCGATCCCATTTACATGGAACAGAAATAATAATAATAAAGTGAAGTTGGTTGTTCTCATCATTGGCTCCCTTGGGGGAATAAAGGAGTCATTCATATCTGCGCTCAAAACCATCCCGGCCTGTAGGCGTCAAGCCTTCAGTTTGGCTGGCCTGGCTGGGCCTGGCCTGGCCTGGCTGATGAATGAATAGATCTCTTTTGGCTTCTTCTTGTCGTCCTTCAAAACAGATATTGCTGATGTCATTCAAAATCTTAGGGAGCTGCTCTTTCACCCAAATTTTCATAATAAGAAAAAGTTCCCCACTTATTAATTGTATGACATTATCTGGTCGTTTAGCTTTCAAAATAGTATCATTTATTTCTACCGAATGTATAGTCACCCAATCATCGAATATTTCTGGATTTTTTGCAGGAATCCAGTCTCTCAACAAATATCTCCTCTGTATTACCATTCGATTTCCAGCCTGCTGTTCACACAAACGATTTATTATTTGTGTTAAAGGTTTTTTATGAGACTTCACGAGGTTTTTGAAATGACCAATAAAATTCTCACTAAAAAAAGCCGACAGATCATCAAGAGGAATCTGAAATTTTTTGGCGTCATCAAGAACATGAATAAAGTTGTGCCAGCTGAGTACTTTGCAGTATGGACCATAGATCTGTAAAGATGTGAAGAATCTTAGCAGAAGGTCCTGGGCATAATCACTGTGTGTCTTTACGAGAGTCTTACTGTTCAAGATGCGGCTTGCAACAACGAAACAGAGAAAATGCTCACAGTATTCGAGTGACAGAATTCCTTTCAGGACTACAGCTACATGATTCACTTAAAAATTAATTCCTTTGGAAATCGGAGGGAATATCAGGTTTCAAACTAGCCATTATTTTCGTCAATTTTCGTACATCCGACAAATTGAGCCTTGCAGGATTCTTCTTCCTGAGGATCCACTTTTCCGCCAACCATTTCATCCCTCCCAAATAGAATAAATGCATTATTTCTAAGACTGTAGATATTACAGTATCGAAATTGTGAATTTTAGTTAATGGAGAAATGATATTCTCGATATGGTGTTCAGGTTGAGATTTTGCCTCGCACGATTCTTTTGTACATTTTACACAGTGAATGTCATCGTACACTCGTTGTTTACCAACTGCCTCCCCTTCTACTCTGCATCGCTCACAGGCAAACTATGATCCTGGTATTTTACAGCCCTTCAGGAACACCCTTACTGGGGAGTCAGCAATGACTGCGAGAACGTCAAATGAATACCTTTTACCGTGTAATTCTACCCCCTTATCGATGAGGACGTTGACTTTTTCAACAAAATCTTGGAGAAATTCTTCGGGAGATAACGGTTTCGCGTTCCCACAATAAATTGCAGCAACAAAAGGTTTTATCACATAATTTTGATGATGAACAGTAATTGGCCAGATCTCTTTAGTTAAATTTTTATACCCTTGTATTCCGTCAACGTGTACTAATATTGATATTTTATCTTCTCTGTAGATATTCGGATCAACAATCTTTTCAAGCCCTTGTTTTACCCCCAGATACGCAAATTTTCCCATAATTATTTTATCATATTTTTTCCCGGGCATGTCTAATAAATCTCTCTGTTTAGTGCCTAGCAAAGTTTGTGAGGGTTTCGGTAAAAACGAATAACCTTCTTTTCTCCATAATACTAACATATCAGAAATAGATTCTTGGCTCAGCATATCCTGATGCTTTAACGCCCATGCATGAATATCCTCTTTTAAGTCATGAAATTGTCGGGAAGGCTGATGAATTGGTTGATCATCATTGTGATTATTCGAAACTGGTGAGGAACCACTTGTATCCAGTGAGATGTTGTTGACACTATCAGCTTCTGAATAGATGCTGTCACAAACATCTCTTGATGAATTACTGAGATTTACAGATGCAGTCATTCGATCGTAGTAATCAGTAAATGAAACATCATCCATCATTTCTGTTATAACCTCATTTTGGAGTTCTTCACTTTGTTCTTCACTGCTGTTCACTGTTTCGACGTGCTGTTCTTCACTATTATTCACTTTCTCAACACGATTTTTTTCTTTATGCAACACTCTCCACTTTTTTAATCGCTCATATGCTGATGCCATTGTTGATGTATTTTCAATCAGAAGTTTAACGAAATACTAGTGGGGTCAACGTGCAAAATATCAGAACGAATCAGCATTTATTCATTTGCCGGTAATACAAATTTCGGTTGGAGTAGCAACATAGACTAAGAGATGGTACACTCGTGAATGAGCAATCTTTACGTGCCATGTACCAAACATGCGAAGGGCAAGTGTCAGTCACCAGTGCTCGGTGCGCTATTCTCAACTGAATCGCGGTCGGGAATTCAGTGCCGAGCTATCGGGAGGTACTGACAGGTCCGTCAAGTTGGCAGTCCTAGGTGCTCCAATCGGGACCAAAATATATGCAAAATTAGGCGCTATTTAGGCGCTTTTTTGGTGCCCAATTTTTTTTTCGTGCTCTAATAGAATTTCTAAAAATTGCGTTTTTTAAATACGAGCATGAAGTTAGCGAGAAAAGTGGGGAAAACAACGATTAAAAAAATCAAACCTAGGGGATAATAAGGCGCTTTTTACGTGCTTTCGGATACTAGAGAGAAAATTTCAGAAAAATGTTTTTTTTTACAAAAACGAAACGGCTTGAAAGGAACCGATGTGGATGAAAGAAGTGTAGGGGAGATAGGCATATGGGTATGGTGAATTCCCCAAATTAGGTGCTATTCAGTGAGACAAACCAAAACTTTGGTGCTCCACGTGCAGTCAAGTTTTTCAGAGGCTCAGTCGTGTCAAGAGGCAGGATCATTGAACATGACTCCAGCAGTCTCGGAATGGTGGGCATGCTTGGAGAAATTAGGCGTTCACGGATGATGACAATTTGAAATTTGGGGTTCCGCCTCTGAACCGAGATCCAGTGGAAGCTCAGTCACGTCGTAAGACAAAGTTATTGGGTATGTCTCCAGCAGTCTCGGAATGGTGGACATGCTTGGAGAAATTAGGCGCTCATGAATGAAGACAATTTGAAATTTGATGCTCCGCCTCTGGACCGAGATCTAGGGGAAGCTCAGTTACGCCATAAGACAAAGTCATTGGGTATGTCTCGAGCAGTCTCGGAATGGTGGATATGCTTGGAGAAATTAGGCGCTCATGAATGAAGACAATTTGAAATTTGGTGCTCCGCCTCTGGACCGAGATCCAGTGGAAGCTCAGTTACGCCATAAGAGAAAGTCATTGGGTATGTCTCCAGCAGTCTTGGAATGGTGAACATGCTTGGAGACATTAGGCGCTCGCGAATTGAGACAATTGGCAATTTGGTGCTACGTCTCTTGACCGGATCATATTGGAAGCTCAGTTGAGTCAAGAGACCGAGTCATTGGTCACGTCATGACATTTTTCGACTTGACTATTGAGGACAATTTATGAATTTTAGTAGTGGAATTTTTGTGGGGGGATTTGAAAAACACATCGAAATTATTGGTGAGTCGAAACTCGTTGGTCGAATGAGGTTTTTCGCTCTCCTCCAAAATGGAACAAAAAAAAATCTTACGATCGAGTGGCGTGATGCATAGTCATTTTTAATAAGTCGACGCTCACTAGTTGAATCAATTGTTGGTGATGTTCTGTCTATAATTCGGTGTCATTAGTGAGAGAAATAAAAGAACTGACTGTCGTTTCCATTTTTTCATCCATAGATATAACAATTCTGTGCAAAATATCAGTCGCTCCCCCTAAAAAAAGTGAATCAACGTGAAGTCTGAGACTGAAATATTTTTATTATATATGAGTATTATTTTGAAGAAATATTTTTTCACATTTTGCACACCTATGTTTTCATCTTCGGACCATCATAAATGAGAAACCGCAGTTGATTCTCATATTTATTCGATCAATGTCGGCGAATGATGAGACAGAGCATCCATAAAAAATTTTTTCAACACTTGCTCCAAAATGACATTTTTCGACTTGACTATTGGGGCTGACAATTTGTGAGTTTTAATGTGGGAGATTTGAATAACACATGGAAATCATTAACGAGTCGAAATTCATTTGTAGAATGATGTTTTTCGCCGTGCTCCAAAATGGAGCAAAAAATTCATCTTACGATCGAGGGGCGTGATGCATAGTCATATTTAATGAGTCGACGCTCACTAGTTGAATCAATTGTTGGTGATGTTCTGTCTATAATTCGCCGTTATTATTGAGAGAAATAAAAGAATTGACTGTCGTTTCCATTTTTTCATGAGTAGATATAACAATTCTGTGCAAAATATCAGTCGCTCCTCATAAAAATAGTTATTTTCATCACAAGGTCCACAAAGTATTTTCTGACGAATGTGGCTTTGTAGGCCGAGCCGAAGGCGAGGCCTATAATCACATTCGTCAGAAAATACTTTTGAACCGTGTGATGAATGCAATTTTTCGTCAGAAGGCCCGTAAACCGCGATCAAACCGAGCGAAGCGAGGTTAGAATCGCGGTTTACCGGGTCTTCTCACGAAAAAGTGAATTAACGTCAAGTCCGAGACTGAGATTCCGAGACTGCTGGAGTCATGTCCACTGACTTTGTCTTATGACGTGACTGAGCTTCCATTGGATCTCGGTCCAGAGGGGGAGCACCAAATTTGAAATTGTCGTCATTTGTGAGCGCCTAATTTCTCCAAGCATGTCCACCATTCCGAGACTGCTGGTGTCATGTCCAATGACTTTGTCTTATGACGGGACTGAGATCCAGTGGAAGCACCAAATTTCAAATTGTCATCATTCGTGAGCGCCCAATTTCTCCAAGCAATGACCCTGCCTCTTGACACGACTGAGCCTCTGAAAAACTTGACTGCACGTGGAGCATCAAAATTTTGGTTTGTCTCACTGAATAGCACCTAATTTGGGGAATTCACCGTACTCATATGCCTATCCCCATAACACTTCTTTCATCCACATCGGTTCCGTTCAAACCGTTCTATTTTTGTAAAAAAAAAACATTTCTCTTTAGTTTTCTCTCCAGTATCCGAAAGCACATAAAAAGCGCCTTATTATCCCCTAGGTTTGATTTTTTTAATCGTTTTTTCCCCACTTTTCTCGCTACCTTGATGCTCGTATTTAAAAACCGCAATTTTTAGCAATTCTATTAGAGCACGAAAAAAAAATTGGGCCCTAAAAAAGCGCCTAAATAGCACCTAATTTTGCATATATTTTGGTCCCGATTGGAGCACCTAGGACTGCCAACTTGACGGACCTGGCACTGACTGGCCGACGCTCGGTCGAGAGATCGAAGCTAAGCTATCGGGGGCCGTTGACTGGCCAATACTTGGCCGAGTTCGAAGCCGAGCTATCGGGGGCCGCTGACTGGCCAACACTCGGGTGAATGTTGGCCCCCGAGGCTTGGTCCACCAACACTTGGCCAATTCTCGGCCAGTATGTTAATACTGGCAATTCTTACCCGGGCGTATCGGCCAGGAAAAGTTTTGACCGACTGAGCAAAACATCAGGCCGAGCGCACCGCGTATCTATACACGACAGAACTTTTCCCTCCACTACCTCTAAATGATTTACATTCGGTATAATGAAAACGGGAGGAAAAATCGGGGAAGTATCGTTGTTACATTATCTAAATCGCCTATGAGCTTTTCAACGATGTAACTATGGTATTTTTTGGATTAACAGTAAAAAAGATATGAGCATAGCAACGGGTTTGATATTCACATTCTCGCGATTCACATTATAAAGTCGGAGAATCAAGTTGTAACGTTGGCAGCGCCGGTCCAACTGAGCCTCATATCCAACGTTGAAGTGTTGCCACCAGTGCATTTGAATGTGGGTTGTGATGTTGTTATGGAGAACCACGGGAAATTTTCTTCTTCACGTTAAATCACTTATTAGAATGGAACGGAAAATCGACTCGGTGTTTCATTTTGTTTTCTCTTGTCGAAAATTCGAATTTCATCCCGCCATATCTATATTCAATGCGGACCTCGGATATAAAGGTAGTTTATGCACTGTTTGTGAGGTTATCGGTTTATGTTTGGAATGTGACAAAAGTGAGATGTGTCGAAAATATTATGTGATTAAGTATTAAATGTCCGTGAATAGTTAAAGTCGAAAAGAAAATATTTATTTTTCCGTGGAAAAAAATTCTCTAAATTAAGTGACAGTGAAATGCGAACAATTTTGTGATTATTTAGGAAAAATTAGTAGAAGACGGTGGGATTAAATGGACACTTTGAACCCTTTTCAAAATGTTGATGTCTTATTGAAGTGTTGATGAAATATAATTTTTTAAAAAATTAAAGTACAGTCAGCCCCTTTATAATGAGCTTAGACTGAGCTCAATCGATGAATTTGTTCCTTGGTTATAAATATTAAAACAAGAAGTCAGAAGAGTCCATTCCACCCAATGTTTCCCTAATAATTTTAAAAACAAAAAAAAATAGATGTTTTCAAAAAGAATTCTTTGTGAACATTTTGTTCGACTATTCCTATAAGGAAATCAATTTATCTCTCCAAGAAATACAATCCACATAGGAATCATCAGAGCACAAATTGAATGAGGAACCAAATCAAATCAGAAAATTATTAATAGATGATTAAAAATTAAAATTCGGTGGAGACAATAAATCTGGAGTAGAACTGTTTATTTCCCTTCAATTGTTGATTCAAAAAATGTTCTATCTTATGAAAAATGAATGAGTTAAATTGAATTGAAGAGAACAAATTTCACCGGATGTAAAAACAGTCCTTGCTTATTTTGGAATAAATAATGAAATCTGCCGAAAAACACAAAAACAAATGTTTTTGTAGAAAAACGGAGCCAAGAAAAAATTTTGTTTGATTCCTACTGGGAAGTCGAAATTTTTTAAAAATACATAGAAATAAAAAAGGAAGCCAAGTCAGGAATTTTGAATAAATGGTGATAGTGCACAATCAGGTTTCTATAAGAAAAATAGTTCTCAATGGAATAAGTATTCTAAAAAAATTCTTCATGAAATAAAAAATCAGAAGGAGCAGGACCAACGTTCTTGGCGCGGAGTTTTTCAACTCACTGTCTGTATCAATTTAGTCCTCCATCCTTTGATCCGCGCCAAGGACGTTGGTCCTGCTCCTACTGATTTTTTATTTCATGGAGAATTTTTTTAGAATACTTATTCCATTGAGAACTATTTTTCTTATAGAAACCTGATTGTGCACTATCACCATTTATTCAAAATTCCTGACTTGGCTTCCTTTTTTATTTCTATGTATTTTTAAAAAATTTCGACTTCCCAGTAGGAATCAAACAAAACTTTTCCTTGGCCTTGGAAAATGGACAACAGCAGACTCGGGTAAAATAACAAGGTTATGCTATGAACACCCAACAGACATCTCCGGGAGCTCTAACGAATAGCAAAGCCTCACTCCAAAAAAATCATAAAACCCTTCAAAAACTATTCTAATGTTTTTTCCTCCATAAAACCGTTCACATAAACTCTAGAATAACGGCCAAATAACAATGGAGAAAACAACACCTGACGACTCCCTTCCAATCCCCGCCCCCTCCGCATATCAACGATCATTTGCAAACGCCATAAAACCACTCTTCAAATCTCTCTCTGCACTGAAATCCAAAACAAGCCCCCTTTTCACCCGGAAACCCATAAACAATGAATCTCCAAGAATGATAAAAGATTATACACTACCGTAAAAAGTAGAAAATATATCCTATCCATGAAAATAGTGAAAAGGTCCCATTAGAACTAGAGACAAAAAACTAGCACAAAACAAACTGAAACTAAATAAAATGATAAAAACTCACTCCCGTAAATTTCAGAGTTTCTCGAACCCCTCTCGCACTTTCTTCCTCCTCACGCCACTTCGCCTCCTCTCATTCTTCTCATTCTCATTCCAGGACTTTACTCAATCTGTTTCGTTTACCCAAAGGGAGGACATTTTCCATTGTTTTCTTTCCCTCAGTAAATCTCCACTTTTCAAATTTTCTGGCTGTTTAATTTTTTCTGTCACCAGCGTATGACGCGCACTAGCGCAGGTTAACCCCGGTTTCTGTTTCGCAGATACTATTCAATTGTCAATAATTTGTTGGAACATGGTGGTATTATTGAAAATTTGAGAACACAATTATTGAATTGAATTAAACGGGGAAGGATATTATTCAAACGTAGAGGAAAAACTCCAGGAAAAATTGGGCGACGAAAATACGAGAACAACTACGAAGCCAAAGATGAATAGTCGAGGGGCTGGGAACTTCTGAAATCATGGTGTCACATGCCACTAAAATCAATTTGCAGTCACGTCGGAAATCAATGAAATCGCTGGCATCATTGAAATCACCGAAATCTCATGATTTCAAACTGTAAAGTCATTTCGTGACATTATCTGCAGTCAATAAAATCAAATAAATCACTATATCCATGTCACCGACGTCCAAATCCCACTTTACATCCTCAAAGCAAAAACATTATCATTATTTTTCTTGCGAATATCTTGGTATATTATGAAAAAAGATGCAGATACGTTACTGCCGCAGCCAATGATGGCTCAAGACTATATCGACATCAAACAGTATCAAGACTATTTCACCTCCAACTTTTGATGATAAGGGAAATTTGACAATTTCCCAAAGAATTTTGAGAAAAGTAAACAAATACTTTTCGAATTCGTCATCATAGTTTATTAGATATACTAGTAATAATTTGTGATTGTTCGTCAATATTTCGTGAAAATAAATTCAATAGGTCTGATGAATAATTCTTTGGTATCAATTATTATTTCGGTTCGGTGAGATTTTAATGATTTCAATGAGCAGAATCCCGGGTAGAAAAAAAACCGTCTTCTGAAGATTTTTCGGAAGATCTTTGGGAGAAATCTTCCGAAAGTTTTTGGAAAATCTTTTTGGTGACATGAAAAGATCTTCCAAAGATGGAAATTCATCTACGAAAGATATTTTTATTTTTTCATTTTAGATCTTCGGAAGACGGAATTTAGTCTTTAGAAAATCTTTCGAAGACAATCCACAAGAATCTTTGCGAGACAAAATTTCGTCTTCCAAATATCTTCCACAGGCAACTTAGGAGAATTAATATTTAATATTTAATATTTTTATTTTTTCATTTTAGATCTTCGGAAGACGGAACTTAGTCTTTAGAAAATCTTTCGAAGACAATCCACAAGAATCTTTTGGTGACAAAATTTTGTCTTTCAAATATCTTCCACGGGAATTCTAGGAGAATTTTTTGAAGAAGACAATTTTCATCCGAAATGTCTGTCCACATATAAAAATAGTGTATTGACTTTGAAATGGAGGTTCTAAATTCTAGAAATTCCTCTTCTCAACATTTATCCTTGGTGGGGTAATGGACCTAACGAATTTAGGGATTGTTTTTAAGAACAAATTTTTTCTACAACCAGTGCTGATTTTTTCTTGATATGCAAAATTTTCAGTTTAAGTAAGTATAAAAACTATCCCATAGATGCAGCGAGGTTAGGGGGGGGGCGGCTTTATTAATGGAGGGTTCCACATATATGGGGTTAGCCTGTGGGGGTTCATATATGGGTGGAGGGCTTCATATAGGGGAATTGCGACGAGACTTGAGACCCTTATATTTTCTGCCCCTTATTTTTACTGACCCTTAATTTAGTAATTTGATTTTGTCTGACCAACTTGAAAGCTAACCAACTTCAAAACAGACTGACTTGAAAAT
>NW_021680372.1:883900-915400 GCF_001412515.2 Diachasma alloeum | reverse complement strand
CTAGAATTTAGAACCTCCATTTCAAAGTCAATACACTATTTTTATATGTGGACAGACATTTCGGATGAAAATTGTCTTCTTCAAAAAATTCTCCTAGAATTCCCGTGGAAGATATTTGAAAGACAAAATTTTGTCACCAAAAGATTCTTGTGGATTGTCTTCGAAAGATTTTCTAAAGACTAAGTTCCGTCTTCCGAAGATCTAAAATGAAAAAATAAAAATATTAAATATTAAATATTAATTCTCCTAAGTTGCCTGTGGAAGATATTTGGAAGACGAAATTTTGTCTCGCAAAGATTCTTGTGGATTGTCTTCGAAAGATTTTCTAAAGACTAAATTCCGTCTTCCGAAGATCTAAAATGAAAAAATAAAAATATCTTTCGTAGATGAATTTCCATCTTTGGAAGATCTTTTCATGTCACCAAAAAGATCTTCCAAAAACTTTCGGAAGATTTCTCCCAAAGATCTTCCGAAAAATCTTCAGAAGACGGTTTTTTTTCTACCCGGGATGGTAGTAAAAAATCCTTTTCACATTTTAGAGTAAACATCTCGAAGGACCCCCCCTTCTAGCCGTTTATGACTCCTTGTAGAGTGCGAGCCTGGAAAAAAACACTCATTTTCCCTAGGTGGGCGGTACACGCACCATAGCTCCCCTAATAAGATTCGGGTGAAGAAGTTGTCATACTAAATTTCATACAAATATTCCAAAAATGAGAAAAAATTGGGAAACTTTACCATTCGAACCGACTGTAATGGTTAGGTGGGTGAGGTGTTGCTCCGGCGGACATCCAAGCTAAGCAGCGTTGAGCTGGGTTAGTACTTGGATGGGTGACCGCTTAGGAACACCTCGCTCGCACAAAAATTATGGGCGGTAAGCATGGTGTAGCGGTCTAGTGTCTCCATCTAGTCAGTGTGACAGATGGATACATTAGGGCACTGCACAATCGGCCGGCTGTGCGACTGGGGTTTTACATGGTTTCCCGTGCAGTCCTAGCTCGAATGGGGCACAGCTAAGAGTAAGACGGCCATGATACCGCAGATAACAATGAAAGGAAAAGTAAAGGAAGGGAGGCAGGCTAAAGGAGGGGTTTCAAATCGAGAACTACTTCGATAAAAGCAATGAAATAGAAAAATATAAAAAAAAAAAACTTTACCATTCTTGACTTATTGATAAGCATAGGCCGAGGGGCTATTCACAGGCGTAATCGTGGTGTCTCGTGTTACAGGCGTAATCGTGGTGTTACTCGTTGATGTAATCAATTGTAATCCAAGTGAAATCAATGTAATCATTCTAATCACATGATTACCATATTTGTAATCAAGTTTTGGTAATCAAGTGGTAATCATTTGTAATCACTGCAATCATTTGTAATTAGTGTCATTTTTTGTAGTTGCTCCTAGCGAGATCGTGAATTTTGTTTTTGAATTTTCGAGCGCGTCGTTTCTACCAACGGTAAGTCTCAGAGATCCCTGGATCAATTTTTATTGGAATCCCCGATGTTTATGGTTTAGAACCTTGCATAACCAAGGCGTTTTGCACAGAACATTTGTCCGTAGAAAATTGATTCAACAGAATTAAAATTTCTTTTTATTCTGGAGAACCAACGACTGAATTATCTCTAAATTATCTGCTGGTAAGTTTCATTCTCCATCAATGATAGATATTCAGTAAATTTAGTTTGCTGATAGCACTTATAAATGCCCAAATTTTTAGATGGAGTAATGGAGACTGCATTCCTCTGTTCTAATCCCCGCCCCTCCTTTTGCATTTCTCTGCAGGTTCTAATAATTAATTATTCCATCAATTCATATTTAATAAGAGGCCATTTTTTGTGATTTCAATGATTACCGATGTTTGGTAATCACAGAATGTAATCGACGAAATCATTTGTAATCATGTAATCACATGCTGTGTTCTTGGTAATCACGGTTATCACATAGGCAATGGTAAGCAGTGTAATCAGTCCCGTAATTCTGGGTAACCGATTATATTTTGTAATCGCGGTGTCACCCAATTCGCCTGTGAATAGCTCGGTAAAGGTGGTATGTTTTACCTCACTCTCCCCCTATCCAAGTTCGACTCCGTCCATATTTTATTATTTTCAATCTTCAGTTCTAAAAATGCACGCTCTCAATTGTGTGTGCTCATAGTAGCTGCTTATCGGAGAAGAAATATGGGATAGAGATGCCCTGGGTCGAGGGCGGGAAGGAGGCGGAGTTAGATAAGAGATAGATTCATTCCCCCTCTCGTCACTCCTCACTCTATCTTTTGACCCGCCATTTCTCTTAAGGGAATTCTAGCACGTGTTGTCCCAGAAGTTTCGACATCAGGAATCGAATTCACTTCTCCCTACCTCTTTGACTCTCAACCTGTCGATCTTGTTAGCGAGAGGGAGGAAAGGGGAAATCAATTGTGTTTAATCGTCAATAACTCGAGCTTCCCAGAGTGGAATTACACGATTTTATAAACATTCTGAACGGTTTTTCATTGTGCTAAAAAAAGGGATAATGTCCACTCCATTCGTCACGTTTGCTCTAAATGAAAGTATACGAATATGAGGATTTCAGTGAAAATTTAAGAACACTTTGAATTCTGAGGTGAATTTAGTGGAAATTTCTGGTGAAATATTCAGCAGTGAACTTCATTCATTCATTCGATATTTGAACATGTTCTGGCTCAGGCCAGTGCCTTCGAAAACTGAAATTAAAAGATATCTTGAGTTTCCGTCTGCTAAAGTTGATCAAAATTTTATGGCACTATTTCAGGACTGAGCTGAAGATGAGCACATGAATTAAACAAAGTGAATATGTTCAAGTGGCAGAATCGAGGGCGCAAAATGTTCGTTGAGAACTTGAAAAATGTAACATATTTCAAGGGCAATTTCAAAAGAGATTATAATTGGTATTCAAAAGGCACGGTTCTGACAAAAATGCTGCACTGTTGGAAATTTTTCGAAATTCCATGAAAAATGTGATAGTAATTCTCGTGAGAGTGACATTGAATCCGATTCAGGGGAAAAATGGTTATGAAATTTCAAGTTTTAGGTAGAGTTTAAGGAAATTCATGAGTTTTCAGTGGCAGTGAGACGGAAATTTCACAACTTCATTAAATTTTCAGTGAAACATGAATATTCAAAAACAAAATGACATGAATTTTCAATTTTTCCCTGAATTTCCTCGATTTTTACGAATTTTCACGGAATAATTGAACTGAAAAATCAAGTATTTTATTGATTTTCAGATCATTCGAACAAAAAATCAATGGAATATTTCCTTTTTCAATGACAAAATTTCCTGAAATTTCAGTGAAAATTAAATATGAAGGAAATTTTCAGGATTTGACACGGAAAATTCAGACGAAAATTTCTAACAGTGTAACTTTTTTATGTTTAAGTTTTTTCACTTGCCGCATCCAAAGGAAGTTATTGAAATGACCCCGAAAATCGAATGTGGATATCTCATTATATCACCACGTTTCATAACTCATAGTATCATTCTGTGACGTTTTTGGATAGATGTACGCATGTGTGTGTGCGTCCAAAATATTGGTCCACGATTTCTCTGGAACGAACATTTTTATTGAAATTCTTTTGTACACTGTTAAAAATATTTGGCTGAATGCTCCGGAAAGACCTTGAATTCGATTTAAGGCGATAAGTTCAGTGAAATTTGAAAGTTCTTTGAAAATTCAAGTAAAATCCCAATTTTTTAGTGGCAGGAAGTCAGAAATTCCACAATTTACATGAATTTTCAAGTGAAAATGAATGGGTAAATGTTTAAAAAAAGGGTCCCACCACTGATCGTGAAGCGTTTCCTCACGGACGCTTCGCGTCACCGCTCCCGGACTGACTGACAAAATAGTATACCCGAGTAGAAATTTCGTCAGTTTATCATCAGTTACCTATCAGTTGCAACCGACATGGTCACCGGTTCCACATAGGTTTCAACCTACAAGGAACTCACGGAAACGTCACGCAGTTACCTCACAGGTTACACGTAGGTTGTAACCCATCAAAAACCCGCATGATTATTTATTCATCTAATTATTCATCTAATTATTATTAACAATTTGTCAATGATGAATAACTCATTAATTGCCATGGAAAAGTATGCCCAATGATAAGAATCGATTTATATACGTAGAAAAAGAAAAAAAAATCACATTTTCGGTGAGTGGTCACCCATCCAATTCCGAACCGTACTCGATGTTACTTAACTTTGATGATCGTCTGCTGTGCTGAAGTCCAAGTCCACTATCCTGTAATTCTTGGGAATATAACATTCCGATATGCCAGGTAAGGTGAGGATTCGTATTTTTTGACGATTGACTTATGATTATTATGCCTAAACCTTAATTCTGACCCTTATTTTTTACCTTTATTTCTGACCATTATTGCTGGCCCTTATCAATGAACCTTATTCTGGAGACTCTCAATTTTGACTTTCCATTCTGACCCTCGTGACCCTTATTGCTGACGTGTATTTTTGGCTCTCATTTCTGACCCTCGTGACCCTTATTTCTGATGTCTATTGTTTATCCCCGTTTCTGACCCTCGTGACCCTTATTTCCGACGTGTATTTTTGACTCTCATTTATGAGCCTCGTGACCCTTATTTCTGACGTCTATTGTTTATCCCCATTTTTGACCCTCATGACCCTTATTTCTGACGTGTATTTTTGACTCTCTTTTCTGACCCTCATGACCCTTATTTTCGACACTAATTCCTGATCCTTATTCCTGACTCTCGTGACCCTTATTTCTGACGTTTATTTCTGATCCTTATTTTTGACCTTCATTTCTGACTGTTGATTTCGAGCCTTATTCAGTGTACTGATGAGTTCTCGGCCAGTTATGCCCGGCTGCACTTGGATAATTGAATGTCGTTAACACTTTATAAGGGACAAATAAGTTACAAACGGGTTGAGCTACGTGAGTTAGTAATCGGTGCTGAACTCATCTGTAACCGACAATAATCGTCCCTACGAGTATTGTTGCATTTGGAACCTACGGGTTACACGTCAGGTACAACCTACAAGTCAGTAACCCGCAACAAACTCATAGGTTCCCAATGCCCGTTGGGGGCTCCCGACGAAATTTCTACTCGTGTATTTCGTCATTAGGCCAAAAAAAAATTTTCTGACGAATATGATTGCAGCCTTCGCCTTCGGCTCGTACTGCAAACCTCATATTCGCCAGAAAAGTTTTTTTCGGCATAATGATGAAATATACTATTTCGGCCTAGTGACGACATATACTATTGTCATGTCGGCCGTAGGCACAGATTCACGGACGCGGAGTGAAGCGAACTTTCTAGCTCATATGATTACCGCTCTCGCCTTCAGCTCGAGCTGCAAAGTCATATTCGTCATAAAAGATTTTTTTGTCATTTCGGCCGTAAGGCAGCGTTTCACCGGTTTCAGCGGTTGTATCTCTGCCTACGGCCATCATGACGAAAAATATTGTTCGTCATACGGCCAAAAAAAACTTTTCTGACGAATATGATTGCAGCCCTCGCCTTCGGCTCGTACTGCAAACCTCATATTCGCCAGAAAAGTTTTTTTCGGCATAATGATGAAATATATTATTTCGGCCTAGTGACGACATATACTATTGTCATGTCGGCCGTAGGCACAGATTCACGGACGCGGAGTGAAGCGAACTTTCTAGCTCATATGATTACCGCTCTCGCCTTCAGCTCGAGCTGCAAACTCATATTCGTCATAACAGATTTTTTTGTCATTTCGGCCGTAAGGCAGCGTTTCACCGGTTTCAGCGGTTGTATCTCTGCCTACGGCCGTCATGACAATAGTATATGTCGTCACTAGGCCGAAATAATATATTTCATCATTATGCCGAAAAAAACTTTTCTGACGAATATGATTGCAGCCCTCGCCTTCGGCTCGTACGCGGCTGCTGCCTTTGCGGAGAAAAGTTTTTTTCGGCATAATGATGAAATATATTATTTCGGCCTAGTGACGACATATACTATTGTCATGACGGCCGTAGGCAGAGATTCACGGACGCGGAGCGAAGCGGAGCGTCCGTGAAACGCTGCCTTACGGCCAGAATGACAAAAAGGTACTACATACCTCAGGCGCCCCCAACCAATGCGTAGGACCGAGTTTTTGATACGTCAGTCACAAAAACTACATAATTTTTCACCCTCTACCATCCGCTACAACAACTCTGCCTTTTCTCATTTAATTTACATACATATTTATATTGGTATGAAGAAGGAAAAAATTATTGCATAGAGATGCGCCATTTTATCCGTTGGATTAAAGTGCCTTTTTGCATGGTAATAACCATTAAATGGCCTGGCTGGTATGGAAAGAGCAAAGGAAACACAGGATGGCGAAGATAATACCATAATTATATGGGCCCACAAAAAAATGTAATGGGAGTGTTAAAAAATGAGCGGGGGGGAAGTCTGGGGGAAAATGGCGGACATTGGTGGTGAATATGTGCATTTGAAATTGTCATTTTTATAATTATGGAAAATAGGAGTTTGTTTAATTTAATTTGGAGATTTAAATCGGGAGCCTGCGGAATCATTTGAGAGCCTCAAATTTCAACGAATTCAAGCGTTTTACTGAATATCGGAATTGTTTGTAATCCTGATGATAAATTGAGAGAATTAATTTTCTACTTACCGACATCCACTAATTGACGATGCTAATTTACTATGTGTATATGTCTGGTCTTACCTGGAACAGAGGTAAAAACAAAAATTAGTATTGGAATTACATACTATTGGAAAAGTAAAACGGAGTGCATCAATTGACTGGATGCTTGTAGTTGGTTGCTAGAGTATTTTAATTGATGAGTGAAACTAATTTTAACGAATATAATTGATTTTGTTTTATGAATTCATTTGTTGTGTTGTGTGAGGTAGAATGGACGAGTACAATGGACTCAAACTTCAGTGTTAAGATACTTGAATTTACTTTATTTCTTAGTCAAAGTGTAACGGTAAAAATACAAAAGAATTAAGATTAATTCCCAAATGAACTACATTGGTAATGACTCCCGAGTGCAGTGTGTTCTCGGTTTTTATAAGAAAACCGTGACACACATTTGTCTCTTTTTCGTTGTATTCGTATTACAAAACGATCCCGTGGTGTAATACGATGCTGAATCGGTAAACAATCGATAAACAGTTAATTTCATAATTATTAAACACGAATCACTTCGTAAGTCGGTCATGGAATATTCTGGATTACAACATCCCTCCCCGCCAGAGAGGAAAATTCCATATTTGGAATTTTTACATGTACATATTTAGAATCAACATTAACTTTTATTTAAATATTCCTAAGACCTATGGGTGAGATGGTGCCTGGGTTCCTCCTGTCAACTCTCCGATTACCGAACCGGTACGTCGGCACCAACAGCACAGTGATAGCACTGTAATGATGAGGAGAAATGTCGTTGCGCTAGAGATAATTGATGCTGGATGTGCGAGGAGGTCTGGGATGCCAAAGACTGTCGTATTTGCATCCAACCGTTTCATTTCTTGTTCCAAGTCCGCCTGTAGTCCTTGCAGCTCCTTGACATTTCGTACCACACTGCGAAGATGGACATCTTTCAGGTTCAGCTGGCCCTCTTTCAGGTAGTTGCTCGTATTCTCGCTCAGAGTCAAGTTCATCTTCGGATGAATATGCAGATCGAGACGTACTCCTGACGACTTTCGTCCTCTGATTGTGAAATCTGCGGCGATAACTTCACATAAGTTATCTATCTGTAAGATTCCCGTCCCTTCTAGGATGCTTCTATTCTCCTTCTGCCCACATCGAACGGTGATCTCCTCTGGATGTGGCGCTGCGTAAAGCCATACGTTGCCCGAGGTCAGGTGAATGAGGAGTAGACGTTTCAACATGATGTGTTTTACGACACATGAATCTGGAATTTTCCCGGGGTCAACGTACATGTGCACCTCACAGGGACTATACGGCCGTATAGCTTGCGTAGGCAGTATTTCCGTGCACAGGTATTGCCCGTCGAGTCTCTTACAATTCCCCAACTGCTCTGACGTCATTGGAATGAACTGCTGCGTCGGCCCGTGGATAATTAAATACTCGTTTTCTGGTTCGATATATGAGTAATATCCCTCAACCGTTTTCACTGGCAATCCATGCGGTTTATATACGCTGTAGATTTGAGAGTTTACCAGCGGTATTTCCAACATCGTCACGATTCTCGTGTTGAAAGTGTGAATACTGATGGTGGAAATTCTCTCCAACTTGTGCATAGCGTTAATACCAACTTCTGTCGGAAAGCTGAATCCTGTTGGCAATTTAGCTTTCTTCAGAATCTCTACCAGATGTTGCTCTGAGAGAACTCCTGTTCCCAGGATCCTTCCCCTTTCGTCTGTTAGAAGGCGCAGAATTTTTCTTGGGTCTCTCATCACTCCATCAAGAACTGCTGTGATGACCATGAAATGTTCGTCCATGTCGTCGCGAACCAATGTTGTGTTGAATCTCGCCTCCATGCGTTCTGACAGCTGCTGTATCGCGTTCAATAGAATTTCTTCATTGTTCTGCACGATTTCCTCTGTGTGTTGCAGTCGGAAAAGCGTAGAATTGATGACTTCGATTTGACCTTTCGTGACGTCATATGAGTTCCCTTGTTGACCCTCAAGACGATCAAGCCGTTCTTGAATTTCTTTCGCATCTGAGGCGTCCATTGTGCCAAACAGTGATTTTGCCACACTGCCCAATCCATCAATTAAGCCTCGGCGACTTTTGCCAGGTTGTCCTATACCTAGAATCCCGTGAATCGCCTTTCTCAGCTCCGTGTGTTCACTCATACGTTCTTTCAAGATCGTTCGGAAATTCTCCCCTGATTTCCCGGCCTTTAAGAACAGCGCCTGCGTCAATATGTAGTGACTTTCCAGTTGATCTGCTCTCCGTAGCCAAGGAGTCACATCCGTCGTCGCTGCAACGGTCCAGACGTGATTGCTAAGGAACAATCTACCAATCGATTCAAAATGCAGGCCTGGAGTGTGAACGAACTCATCGACAATATGCCCCTCCCCTCTTATAACTGGGATCATGCCGGCTAGCATGATTAATGTAAAGGCAACTGCTAACAACCCGTAACTCTTGGATTCTCCTTTACATTCCTGCTCCTCCTCCTGAGCCATTCGGCTTTCTCCAAAATTTTCAGGTTGTTCATCAGATACACACGTGATCAACCCAATAAAGGCTCTTAATCGATTGACGTGTACCCTCACTTTTTTGTTCTTCTTCCCGGAACGAATGGTGTAGTTTACATCCGAATTTTTCTGAGTAATTTCATAAGGTCCAAGCCATGGCTGCGTCAGTTTTCTGGACCTTCCACGTCGCACCTCATTTTTTAGCAAAACTCTGTCGCCGACGCAGAAATCGTTTCCCTGCGCAACTTTATCATACTGTTTTTTCGCTATTTCTTTCGACGCATTCAATTTTTCCCTCGCAACCTGGTGAGATGCGCGAAGTCTTTCACGTAACTCTTGTGCGTAGTCATCATACGAGTAAGTAGGTCGCGGCGGCTGCTTCACTGAGGTTGGTAAATCAGCACACCTCCCATACAGTAGCTCAAACGGTGTCCGTTTCGTGGCAGTATGCGGAGTTGTATTGTACGAAAACGCCGCATAGGGTAGCCATTGATCCCAATCACCTTGGTCTTCATCTATGAAATTACGTAGATACTCTGCCAGGGTGCGATGAGACCTCTCAAGAGCACCATTCGTTTGAGGATGATAGGCCGTTGTCTGAATCTTCTTTATCTTGAGAAGACGACAGACATCTTTAAAAATTTCGCTTGTGAAATTCCTGCCGTGATCCGTCAGCAATTTCGAAGGCGCTCCGTGCTCGCAAATAATTTTCTCAACGAATGCTTTTGCCACAGTATTCGCCTCTTGATCGGGAATTGCAATCACCTTACTGAACTTTGTCAACGCATCCTGGAACGTCAAGATGTATTTATTCCCACCCTCCGTGACTGGTAATGGGCCAACTATGTCTATTGCACATTGCTCGAACGCCGTCTCCGGAGCTTCTCCAATCTGCATAGGGACCTTAGTTGTTTTTCCCAACTTATTCAGCTGGCATTTCTTGCAGCCTGCGACATATTTCTCAATGTCATTTTTCATACCCTTCCATTTATATTTTAGCTTTACTTTCTCGTGCATTCGTTGCACGCCCGGATGTCCTCCAAAAGGGGTATCATGGTATTCCCTCATTATTGTTGGGATGTTCTCAGGATCTGGAGTGACTCTCACTTGACTCTCATCAGGTGTCTCGCACCCTTCTCCAGGTGTCTCGGACCCCTCTTCAGGTGCCTCGGACTCCTCAACCTCAACAGCATCACCCTCAGCTCCCTTCCAAGCCTGCTGACCCCGGGTAATGACGTAAGTTCGACTCAAGGCATCAGCATTTGTATTCAACCTCCCAGGTTTGTGTACGACTTCATAATCGAACTCCTCTAATTTAATTCTCCAGTGCATCAGTCGTGACCCGGGATCCCTGACGTTGAAAATCCACCGCAGAGGTCGATGATCCGTCACGATGATAAATCTTCGGCCATACGAATAGGGTCTGAAATGTTTCACAGCCCAAACGACAGCAAGAAGTTCCTTCTCAGTCGTGGAATAATTAATTTCGGCTTTATTCAGTGTTCTGCTTGCGTAAGCGATTGGCAAATCACTTCCAATTTCTCCCTGTGACAAAACAGCGCTCAATGCTCAACAAAAATGGCTTCTTGAAATCTGGATACTGCAATATTGGAGCCGAAATGAGCTCTTCTCTCAAGCTCTCGAATGCGACGCCTTCTCTCTCTCCCCATATCCAAGCCACTCCTTTCTTTAATAAATCTGTGAGAGGTTTGGCAATTTTTGAAAAATCCCGTATAAATTTCCTGTAGTAACCCGCCAGCCCCAGGAAGGACATCACTTCCCTCGTTGTCCGAGGTACCGGAGAGTTTTTTACTGCTTCTATTTTTGTAGGATCAGCCTTGACCCCTGCCTCCGTAATCACATGACCCAGGTAAACGACCTCCTTCCTTAAAAACTTACATTTTTCGGGCTGTAACCTCAAGTTAGCCTTCCTCAATCGCTCCAACACTTCTCGTAGACGGTCATTGTACTCCTTCAGGCTTGCTCCAAAAACTACGATATCATCAAGATATGCAAAGCATTTGATTCCTTGAATTCCAGCCAAGACTGAGGTCATCAGCCTCTAGAATGTCGCCGGTCCTCCCTTTACTACAAAAGGTAAACGGTTAAATTCGTAGTGTCCAAACGGTGTTGAAAAAGCCGTTTTGCACTTGTCCTCCTCCTTCACTGGAATCTGGTGCAATCCCGACGCCAAGTCCAGTGTGGTGAAATATTTTGCGTTTCCCAGCTAATCCAGAATATCACAGATATTCGGCAGTGGGTATGAGTCACCGATGGTGATGTCATTTAACTTGCGAAAGTCCACGACAACTCGCAACTTGATTTTCCCCGAGGCATCGGGTTTTTTAGGAACAACGAGTAATGGTGCATTCCATTGACTGTTACTCGGTCGAATCACCCCGTTTTTCAGCATTTCCTTGACTTGTCGATCTACTTCCTCCTTCTGCGAATGCGGCAATCGATGTGGTCGAACAGTGACAGGTGCCGCACCTGGAGCAATAGGGATTGAATGCTCCAGATGGTCTGTAACGCCCGGAGGATCCCCTGGAAGTTGCACAATGTTGTTGTACTCCTCCAGCATCTCCAGCAGACTCTCCCGTTCAATTCGATTGAGATGAGAAATCCTCAGATTTTCGTGAAGAAGTTTTATTCGATCTGTTTCCTTCCTTCTGCTTTACTTAATTTCTGCATGCATCAGCATTATCGTTTCGGCGGTGGGAAATTCCTCGAGTTTCGTAATCGGAACGTTCAAGAATACGTAATCATCAGTGGTATTCATCACACAAACGATTGCTCGACCATCCCGTGGCTTCGTGAGGCATTCACCCAGAAACACGCCCGGTTGTAATTTCTGCTTACGCACAATTCCACTTTTTGTGCTCAACGTTGTTGCCCAGGCCAATGTCTCTGTTCTGGCCTTTATCAAAATTGATTTCTCAGGTGGGGGAAGTTGCAAACGTGTGCCATTGATCATAACACACTTCCCCGGTTCAACAGATGTAGTTAAATCTCGAGACTGGAAAAAGTCTTCTCCTAGTATCCCTCCAACACACGGAAAGCTGTCAGGAACAACGTGAAATACATGCCCCAACTCCTCCTTGCCAATTTTCAGATAAATTTCAGCTCTTCCGAGTGTCCCAACATCCTGATTAGAAATTCCACGTAGCGTCCTTCCCCCGGGTTGAACCTTCGCACCTTCATTCAATTCCCCAGCTTTTATTATTGATATAGCAGCGCCAGAGTCCGCTAAAAACATCGTCGGCTGCTTGAGCTCATCGGCTGACAAAATTAAATGGTTTTTTGTCTTGGAAGGCTCTGCAGATGTGATCTTACGCCTTCTGGAACTGGGACTAAGTGAAACCTCAGCATCTTGTCGATCCTCATCGTTCTCAACCTCGTTAATTTGCATCACTTGGAATGCCCCCATTGGCAGCGTAGGCTCCTCGTTCGATACCACTTTATTTTTGTTATTCTTCTTTGCGCCACTGTCAGCATTTTTATTGCCCTGCTTTGTGACATCATGTTTCTCTTTCACCTGTAGCTCCGCATTCTCTGGTAACCCGCACTGCTTCTTCAGTTTAAAACATGATGTTATGTCATGCCCTGGAACGTGACAAAATTTGCACATGACTCCATATGCATTGATACTGCGTCGTTCTGGAACAGGTAGACTAGTCCTTTTCTGCACCTTGCAATCTTTTGCCTGATGCCCTGCCTGGCCGCAAGCAAAACATCCCGCCCCCAGGGATTGCCGCCCCACCGAATGACGATTCCCCCCCTGAGAACGCCTGGAACCACCTACTCCAGAGTTCCCTCCAGAATTTCCTCCAGAACCCCCCTTAGAAGCTCCTTGGAAACCTGGCATCGTTTTTTCCAGCTCAAACGCCCCCAGACAGGCCTCATGCAATGTTTTGTAATTACTAGCTCTGACCAAAATTTGTATCTGGCCACATAGCCCTTGCTCGAAATTCGCTTTAGCCAATGTCAAAAGCGCTTTCTTCGCCCCACCTTTCTCCTTTTCATCCAAATCGTTAGCCAAGAGATTTTGTATGCCCTCGATTAAATCGAACGTTACTCGCTAAGCTCTGGCTGCAAATTTGCTGACGTCTTCATCACTCCGTTGCTGCATGTTATTGAACTCCGCATGCAATCCCACAAGTGACTTTGTTTTGCCAAACAACGCCTCCAACTCGATTTTTAATTCATCGAAGCTTTCTATTTTCTTATGCTTCAGTTGCACAAATGCCTTGCCTATCAACTTATTCTTCAAAACAGTTTTCAGTAACGTAGGATGTAATTCAGGTTGCAACAAGTCCTTTGCACCCTCACAAGACCCCAAAAAAGGTATCAACTCATCAGCCTTTTCGCCATTGAATGAGTGAACAAGCTGTAGAGCCCCCTTCAGGTCTATCAATCCCCTTTACAGGTGACCATTACTAGAGCCAGTACCAGGAAGATTATGCCCAAGCCTTCTGTAACTCGTCCTCCAATCGTCGCTGCTCCTGAGCTTCCTCCTTCATCCTTTCCTGGGCCCCCTNGTGAACAAGTTGTAGAGCCCCCTTCAGGTCTATCAATCCCCTTTACAGGTGACCATTACTAGAGCCAGTACCAGGAAGATTATGCCCAAGCCTTCTGTAACTCGTCCTCCAATCGTCGCTGCTCCTGAGCTTCCTCCTTCATCCTTTCCTGGGCCCCCTCTATTATTTTCAGTATCTCAGCCACAAGTTGATCTGTCCCACTACCCCTCAGGATCTCCTGGGTGTCCATTTTATGAATACCTGAGATATCCAATTCCGGTAAATCCGGCTGCCTACGCAATGGTGGGGTGAAATCACCTAACAGAAGTGATCCCCCCGGCACCGAGAACGAAGTAGACATAGGTGTGCTGAATTCCTCCCTTTGCTCCCTATCATCAGCTGCGGGCAAGCCCTGCTGCTGCGCTGGTGGCGGTGCCGGCCTCACAGGTGTTCCGTTCCCACCCCGCTGCTCTTGCCGCCCATCTTGCCCCTGCTGCCCTTGCGGCTGCTGCCTTTGCGGCTGCAGCGGGTCATCCGCCGCGAAGTTCTCCACACTACGCGAACGCCGCCGGACCCCCTCGGTCAAGGAACTGGAAGCACGGTTCCCCCTAGCAAAATTCAAGGCTCTGCGCATCGTGATACCACGACGAGACCCTTCTGATTTTGTTACCTCCGCAGAAGACCCTTCAATTGAGTGTAAATTCACCCCTACTGAACGTAAATTCTGCCTGACACCTCGAGCTAATTTCTCCAGAGAATCAAAGTCGTCCCGAACACTCTGACTATGAGACCCCATAAATGAAAAATCGCCTGTTCCGTGTCAGCTTCGTTCCGCTTCAAAATAATCCGAAAAACTGCAAAAAAAATTCCCAACAAACAGGAAATACAAAATGAACCTCTTTACCAGATGGATTTCGCCCCTTCTCCTACGGAAAAGTCGGTTGCTACTATTCCGGCGTCTCAGAACAGCTTGATGCTTCCCCAAAATGCATACACGTTTCCTCTGACGTATCGAAAATGTCGAATTCTTCTCTTAACCACTGTCTTCGACGAAAGTTGATCAGGCTCCCGTTTCTGAAGAACACACGCGCTGCCACCAAATTGTTGTGTGAGGTAGAATGGACGAGTACAATGGACTCAAACTTCAGTGTTAAGATACTTGAATTTACTTTATTTCTTAGTCAAAGTGTAACGGTAAAAATACAAAAGAATTAAGATTAATTTCCAAATGAACTACATTGGTAATGACTCCCGAGTGCAGTGTGTTCTCGGTTTTTATAAGAAAACCGTGACACACATTTGTCTCTTTTTCGTTGTATTCGTATTACAAAACGATCCCGTGGTGTAATACGATGCTGAATCGGTAAACAATCGATAAACAGTTAATTTCCTAATTATTAAACACGAATCACTTCGTAATTCGGTCATGGAATATTCTGGATTACAACAGTTGAAATACACAGAAATGGTTCACCAGATCATTTCAGCAGTATTTTAATAGGATACATCTCCATAATAGTAATGAAAATAAATATTGAACATTTCGATGACAATTAACAGCCAATGAGAAATTAATTTCGCATAAAAGTAGATCCGCGCCAAATCAGCAGATCAAAAATCCGGGGATTTTTGTCTCAATTTTTTTCTGAAAAGACGGCGATCAGACAAAAATGTTGAACAGAACAAAATTGAAAAATATCGATAATTGAGAGAGTTATGATCTTTTGAAAAAAATTTGTTTCCAAATTGGCCCCTATATTTCTGTGGATTTTCAACCTATCAAATCGTCCTTCCTTTGAATGACAAAACTCTTCAAACTCACAAATGACAAAATGACACATGAGAAAACTTAATTTTTCTTCTCCTCAATTTCTCCCAGCCATAACGGTCATCCATGCGGTTTACATGAATTTATTCATAAGAAAGAATCACAAAAATAAATTTGTTCTGTGGAATTTATCTTATTATTTACGATTCTCTCTTCTGAATAAATTCAAGTAAACCGCATGGATGACCGTTATGGCTCGGAAAAGTTGAGGAAAAGAAATTGATTGATACGGTTGGAATTTATGAGAAGTTTTTTTTTAATTGTTAATTACTACAAAAGCCAATTTTTTTTATCTGACATTTTCGCCAAAAATTGTCAATAAAATAAAACGAATTTTGGCGCCAATTACAATTTGTCTTTCGCCGTAGTTCGGCGGTTATTATTTATTTCGCTGGGACAAGTATTGAAAATGACCAAAAGTTATTATTGATGCAATTGTCCCCCAAATAAGTGAATATTCAATTGAAGAATTAGCAATGGATCAATTCAATTAAATTCTCGATTACCAACAAATGAAAACCCTTTGAAAAATGTATTTGCATTTTAACCTCCACTATTTGCTAACAATTAATTGAATATTCACTCATTTGGGCGATACTTGCATAAATAATAGCGATTTTCGGTTATTATCGAACTCTAATTGGCGCCAAAATTCTTGACATTTTATTGACAATTTCTGATGAAAATTTCAGATTTTTAAAAAATTGGCTTTTTGACTAATTGACGATTTAAAAAACCGTTTTCTAATATAAATCTCGTCCACCTGACGATAATGCCACATATGACGTCTCATTTTGAAGTGTTTTTCATGTTCTTTGAGTGTGCTGAAGGGCGATTTGATAGCATGAAATCCCGCAGAAATAATGAGGCCAATTAAAAAAAAAATTTTTGGACAAAGAAGCCGTTTTCAAAAAATCATACCTCCCTCAATTATCAATATTTTTCGATTTTACTTTTTTTTAAATTTTCGTGTAATCGCCATCATTTCAAAAAAAAAAATTGAGACAAAAATCCCGGGTTTGTTCACCTTAAATTTATCATAGAAATCGATGAAATATTTTCTTTTTTCCATAAAAAAATGCTCATTTACTGGAAATTAAATGAGAATTATAACTTCCAATGAATGGGTCAGTCACTGTTTAAAATTATCAATTTTCCAATCAAAGCCTCTAGATATTCGAAGCGTTCAAGAGTTGTCTGATTCCAATCACATATTCATGCTGAATCCTTCAAAAAAATAGAAGTGTTCTCGCAATTTCGTGATATTGCTGTAAAATCCCTTCATTTATCTGGGAAACCAAGTACTGACTGTGAATATTCTAGCATGGATGTAGTATCTTCTAAAGGAATAGGGAATTTCATTCGTCGAGGCCATCAACATTAAATTCTTTTCGCAAAGTCACTGTATGAACAATAAAGTTTCTGCTTTATCAATCATTATTTCAAACTCATAATGGAAGTATTTATACACTGTTAAATTTCTTTTGAAATTTCATGGAAGCTATAGTAAATCTCATGAAAGTGACACTGAATCAAATTTAAGGAAAAAATGGTTATGGAATTTCAAGTTTCAAGTAGAATTCATGGAAATTCATCACTTCAGTAGGAGTGACGTGAAAATGTCACCACTTGATTGAATTTTCAATGGAACATGAATATTCATAAACAAAATGACATGAATTTTCTATTTTTCCCTGAATTTCCCTGATTTTTCTGAATTTTCACGAAATAATTGAACTGAAAAATCAAGTATTTTATGGATTTCGAGATCATTTGAACAGAAAATCAATGGAATATTTGATTTGTCAGTAAGACGATTTCCTGAAATTTCAGTGGAACTAGAACACCATAAAAATTTCCGGAATTTGGCACGGAAAATTCAGACGAAAATTTTTAACAGTGAAGGGTGGATTTCTATTTTTATACTAAACCGTGCTAGTTACAACGTTCATATTGACACCATGGCAGTGTCAATTTTCAATACATTCATTACTTAACTTCGGAATGAATATACTCCGTGCATCTACACTAAAAACGGTGTGAACTTGTTTTAACTCCTCGTGGTGTCGACTTAGAGCCGAAATTCAACCAGATTTTTTTACTGTGTAGAATTGTGGACACATTCAATGTGTTTTGACGGACTGCTGAAGCAGAACTGTTCTCTAAATTTCCTCAGACGTGCTACAGCACATGTGTTTTACAGTGGAACCTCCATAACTGCACGCCTTCCGGGGTTTGGGTTCTCGAAATTTGCACTTATGAAAGGACCCTTCTTCGCCAGCAAAAGAGCGAGAGCGCTGAGTTAGAAAGAGATGCGTGTAGAGGCACACATGGCGAAGTACCGGGTAAACAGAATATAGTAGAATACTATTGCGCAGTCCTCGCGCATTGTAGGTAGAGAGCGGAAGAGGTTAGAGAAAGAACGGGCATAAAGGAGAATTGTCATGGTGGGGGAACACTTTCCCTCGTGTGGTGGGACAGCGTGCACTTACGTAAGTGAGCAGTTGCGGAGGTCCCACTGTACTACAAAGGGCCTCTTTGTTATCACGTTTCGGGTATTTGCTATAGTTTCGAAGTGAGAAACTGAAGGAAGCTACAGTCAATGAGGGAATCAAAACCTCAGGAAATATTCAAGTGCATTTGATATGGAATTTACAATTTGAGTTAACAGACCTATGAAATTGTTATAAATTGAACAAATTAAATAGTACTTCTAAATAGTTAATAAATTTTTGCGGAAATTAATAAATACTTCATTTTGAACCGGAACAGGTGCATACATTGTTTTCCAAATGACGATTTTACTGAAAATTCAAGGAATTTCGTAATAAAAAATTGACGATTTGAAAATATCAACGAATTAAATATCAATGAATGTCGTAAATTTTTGTTTAATCATGGCATGAAAATTAACAGAAAACAGGAAAATTGAGGTGTATATTCCCTTCAGTCGCATCTATTCTCAATGCACGGAGGAAAAAAATCAACGAAAAATTACCAGGAAACGGCGGAGAGAAATTACGAAACCAGAAAACATCCGCACGCGGCTCCCAAAGAAACCCGAAATTCAACTGCAACAGTTGAAAATGCGGGTGCAGCAGTCAATGATTACGCGTTTATTAGACATCGCAAGAGGAATGTTCGAGGCGACGTGAAAGCGGAAAGCGCTCCAGCAAAAGAGTGAGATGGGGGTAGGGAGTTGGGAATTCTCCCAAGAACGAGAATGAGCTACTCCACCCAATGTTACCACCCCCAAACCACGGAAAACCCCGAGGAGGTTCTGCCCGACGTTCTGAATTGCATCCCCGAGGTAGCTCGCAAAATACCATATGCATTATGCATGGGGGAGAAACGGCAACTGTAGGGGGGAGGGGAATAGGTACGGGTGGATGAAAATGAGAGAGAGGGCAGAATAGGAAGGGGGTAACGATGAAGAGAAGTAGGTAGAGTGAAGTGGGGATGATACTCGTGCCAAGTGTGGCCCGCGCCGTGACTGTGGCGACTGCATGTAATTCAATTTAAGAGTCGCGTAAGGAACAAGACCTGCGGCGCCTTTTATTTTTTACTGAATATTCGGAGGGGTGTCCGCGAGTCTTTTAGAGAACTGCTCAATAGAATGGATTTTTTTCATTCCACAGTAGACGGATAACAAGACAATTTTTTAAAATTGAGAGCGTTGCAATGCATATGACATTTAATTCTTCATTATTATTCTCCATTATTATATTTTATTTTTCTATATAAATAACCATTTGATTTTATTGCGTAAAATTCTTAAAACTAAAACGAAATGTAAACTCATAACGACTCGAAATATATTTTTTTTTTCAGAAAGACTCTATTCAATTCGACTAGAAAAATACCAGTTTGCTTTGTTACAATTAGGTCCCTTAGACCTCCTGTCAAATTTTACGACAAACATATGTTGGAAAAGTGAACAGACCCATGGGCCTTCGTAACCACTGCGAAGTATCCCTTCTCTTACGTTTTACTCTATTTTCTTCTTTTCTCCTTCTCTGACGCACATTTTTCTATAATTCTCTCTTTACCACTTATACCGGAAACAAAAATTTTTGCAGAGCCATGAAAATCTTAGCCAAAAAAAGCCAGTTAAGAAGCAACCGCGACATTGATTGAACACTACTCCGGTTTCAAAAAATTTAAGACAAATCATTTCGTATTAGTGTTCGAATAAAGTTAATAATAGTTTATTTCATTTTCAAACAATCGTTAGTAGACAACGTATAAATAAACTGAGTTTGTGTTTTTATAAGATTAATCGAATAGACAATGTTTTATATTTCGTGAGTTATCTGTGTTTTCCTTTTTTTCGATAAAATAACCAAGTGACAATTGACAACGTAGGATAAAAGAGTGATATAAATATGTGAATATTCTGTATGAAATATAAACAAACGTTCAAGTGAATAAAATCAGTGTCTCAAGTTTCTTAATAATTGAAAATTACCTTTCATATCAAATTCATTATAATTTAAGAAATTTTGGGATGAACAGAGAGATAATGTCATGCATAGTAGTCCATACGCCAATGCAGGTTCTGTATCGGTGATGGGGTCCCCGAGGTAACTTGGGTTAATTCTATGTTTTTTCGGCTGCTGATTCCGAATTTGTTGGTTATCCGGCCGAAAAGTTAGGGGTTTAATTGTTATTAACAATTTAATTGTTTAAAACGCCGCATCTCGCAACCTATGGCAGATACAAAAAAAATCGAATTCAATAATGTTCCTTCATTTATTTGCAACAACTTTTATCGTTTGCAAAATTTTGATTAACTCATTAGTTGACGAGATATACGCGACGAAAGAGTTACACTGCCGATCGCTTGCGTCCAGCCGCGCATGGGCACACGCTCTGTGGGAAACTTGATCCACGTTGAGGTGGCAGTTGCGACTTCAGAAGAATTCTCCCCATTATTGAATGAAACACCGTATCAATCTTGGATAAATTTTGACTAGATTTCAGTAATAGAGGCGATATAGTGCTATGAGTAACTCTAGTGAGTGTAAATACTGTTAGAAAGAAATTGAAATTCCATGGACAGTTGACGAGCAATTTTCAAGAGAGTGACATTGAATTCAATTGAGGGGGAAAAAAATTATGGAATTTCACATTTCACTGATTATTCAATGGAACTCCAAATCTTTGAGGAACAGGGAGATAAGGATTCTCCTATTCACTCGGATTTTCAATAAAAACATGAATAGTCAGTACCAAATTACGCAGAATTTTCCATTGATTGAAAATTCGAGAATATGTTCACTCGAATCTTCCTGATTTTTATTAATTTCTATAGAATCATTAAACTGAAATCTCCAGTTTTTATTGATTTGTCCATAAAATTTCGAATTTTTAATTACAAAATTCCTAAAAATTTCAGCAGAACTGAAGTGTGATAAAAATTTACGAGAAGTGTACTGGAAATTTCAATCAAACTTCCTTGACTGTGAACAATTACTAAAAATTGAGACGCATAAATTCGTAGAATTTGTGCCCTGCTCCATTTCGGAGAAAAAAAAATTGCATAAAAATACGGACATAGAGAGAGGATATGCCAAGAGAGCCCGCGTCCGGGTCCTTGCGTATGGGAATTCGACTCCTCGGCGGCTCCGTAGCGCGCACTCGGTACCATAACTCTTTCTTCGCGTATATCTCGTCAACTAATGAGTGAATAAAAATTTTGCAGAAGACAAAAGTTATTGCAAATGGATAAAGGAACATTACTGAATTCGACTTTTTTTCGTATCTGCCATAGGTTGCGAGATACGGCGTTTTAAACAATTAAATTGTTAATAACAATTAAACCGCTAACTTTTCGGCTGGATAACCAACAAATTCGGAATCAGTGGCCGAAAAAACATAGAATTAACCCAAGTTACCTCGGGGACCCCATCACCGATACAGAACCTGCATTGGCGTATGGACTATAAAGAAAACAGTCCTCATGATTAAAAGAGCAAGGATCTTGTTCGATTTACAGCTATCGAAAAAAGTGAATCGATTTTGTTCTTCGCTATGATAATCGATTTGCGTATTAATCGATCTCTCTTATGATTAAAAGAGCAAGGCTTTTTTGTCATTTGTTTTCGATTTTCAGCTATCGAGACGAGAAAAAAGGGAATCGATTTGTTTCTTTGATGGTTATGATAATCGATTGCGCATTTCGATTGCATACGTATTAATCGATTGTGATCTGATCACATAATTTTCCTTTTCACAAAAAAAACCGAGACATCAGCTGAGGATACAAGCAGGACGCAGTGAGCATACGATCGTGAGCATGTCACTGAGTGATGTTTCAATGCTTTCTTCGCCATCAATAAATTGATGGTATGCTTCCGAATGGTTTCAGCATAATAAATTTTTTTCTCTCGGACATTTCTCCCCATTTTTGCTATTTGCGTCTTTCTCCCCCCCCCCCCCCCCCCCCCCCCCCCCCCCCCCCCCCCCCCCCCCCCCCCCCCCCCCCCCCCCCCCCNATTTCTCCCCATTTTTGCAACTTGCGTCTTTCTCGCCCCCCATCGAAACTCTTTCCAACCTCCTGTATTGCATTTGCTAAAGATTGGAGGATACCCTAAGTTAGGGGAAAACCTGAACAGATAAAGTCGTCCCTTCCGTTACTCGTTATTGCGAGTATTTTTTCCAACGTCCAACTGGTATGCATGCACGCATGAAAAAATTCAATAGAAAACCTAGCGAATTCGCTAGAAAATTCTATAGGAATTCTATGGGATTTCTACAGAATTTCTATTGGAATTCTATTGAAAAATTCTATTTGTTTTTTGCGCTGATTCTATTGGATATTCAATAACAAAAAGTCAATAGATTTCAAATTTCTATTTAAATTTTTCTGTTAGATTTTTTCCATCAGAATTATTGGGCACAAATTTTGTAAGTTTTTTCCACTGGATTTTGTTTTGTTTTGCATTGCAGAATCCGAGTGGAAAAAACGTAGAAAATTGATGCCCAAGTATTCTTATAGAAAAAATCTCAAGAGAAAAATTCGAACAGAAATTCGAAATCTATTGACTTTTTTCATTTTATATCCAATAGAATCAGCGCAAAAAACAAATAGAATTGTTCAATAGAATTCCAATAGAAATTCTATAGAAACTCCATAGTATTCCTATAGAATTCTAATAAAATTTTCTAGCGAATTCGCAGGTTTTCTATTGAATTTTTTCGTACGTGAGAAAGCATTGCAACATCACTCAGTGACACGTTCACCATCATATGCTCACTGACATATTATATGCTCGCTGCCCCCTATTTGTTTTGATGATTTGAAAGTGTAACATTCATTTGGAACAAAAGAACGTGAGTGGGATTTACGCTTGTTTAATCGAAAATGACTGGAAATACGTTGCTCTGTTCCAAAAAAAAATTTAAAATAATTATTTCGATGAGATTTTTAATACCGAGCACAAATAGCGCATTTTTTGGAGATACATCATTTACCTCTGGCAATGGCCGTTTTTGGTAGTTATGGAACTGTTATGAAGCTGTCGATATGTTAATTCATAATTAAATAATTTTGGAACGGTTTGTGGGAGATACGTTTATTTGTTACACCTACAGGTCATAACAACGTATCTCACAAGTTCGTACATTTTCCATTTTTTTGATGATTTGAAAGTTTAACATCTATTTGGAACAAACGAACGTGAGTGGGACATACGGTTGTTTGAACGAAAATGATTGAAGATACGTTGCCCTAATAAAAAAAATTGAAAATTATTATTTCGATGATTTTTCAAATACTGAGCATAAATAGCGCATTTTTTGGAAATACTTCGCTTTACTTCTGGAAATGATGGTTTTTTGTAGTTACATGACTCTGTTACTAAGCTGTCGATATGGACAGAAAACAATAACTCTTTGATTTTCATCTCGAGTAATGAATGATTATTTAATTATTGAAAAACATGAACTCATAGAAACAAAATCAATGATTTAACGGAATTTCTTATTCATATAGTCTTGATACGAAGAGAGCTCTCCAGGGCTTTGGGCTCGAAGATTTTTGTAAAAAGGAGGGACGAACGAAGTGATTTTTGCCTTGTACATAAAATGCACGATCCAGTCAACAGCGCCACAATTCACTTAACTTCAACCGAGGTCTAACCGTGGTTTCCTAATCCAAAAACTGGCCCTCAACACTAAAGCGCGAATTGTTCGTGAACGAGCGCAACCGCGCGCGTTATAGATTGAGGAAAAAATTACTGAGAAAGACAATTGATTTTGAAGGAATTCCGTTCTAGGTCTTTTGTTTCCGAATGGAAGCTTTGTATTTGTCGACATCATCATTATGTTATTTTTATGGTACTTCTTCTGAAAAGTTTTTCTCTTTGTATGAGGATATGAAAAATTCCTGAAATCTCCTTTATTTCAAAAAAATTTAACCAATGAACATTTCAAAATGAAGAAATATGTATGAATTAAATTTCAACCATTACATTCCCAATGACACAAAAATTCTCTTAATGAAATTCATTTCCTCATGCTCCATTATTTCCTCCACTTTGATCCCCCCCCCCCTTCTCTTAAAAATTTAACCAGAGCTCTTTGATAGTCGTACCACGACCGTCTGCCCTGATCGCTCTTTTTCCACTCCATTCACTGGTTACAATAACTTATCACAGTAGGAAATGTTCTCTCTTTATTTTTCGTTTGTCTCTTGTACCTGTGAATTTTTTATGTTTTATTTTATCTCTACTCATGTACTTTTTATCAGAAATAAAAGATATGTCCTAATGGCGTTCAATTTTCTCGTTGGAAAATTTTCCGTCGAGCAGTGGCTGGAGTAATTTCTCGCAATTTATTTTTTATGAAAGTTCGTATGATTAAGATGGAGTGAGGAAGTGGAAATTAAAAATGATTCAATGTACAAATGTTGAGGAAATATGGAATAAAACGATTGACTCTCCCTCCCCGTCTGTTTGCCGCCCTACCAGTCAATCTCACAAAGTGTAATAAATCACTTTTAGTTCTGTGAATTTGATTCGCCATAAAATTCTTGAAAATATTATTAAATCTTCCTTTTTCATTTTCATTTTTTTTGTTCATTTTATTTTCACATTTCCGGGTTTCTTGACGAAATGACCTATTGCACATAATGGAGTCCCTTTTAGAGTAGGGGTAAAATGAAATAATAACTCTAAAATTTAATTTAACTGTGATTCTTCACAGTCGCACGCAGAAGACGCATCTTTGATCTTTACACTAGCTTCGACTATCACACAGAAAAAAAATATAATTCTACCAACCAAACTTGCTTCAGACAAACAAACGCCGGAAATTTCGACACAAAATTCCACAATAAATTCTTGTTTGAAACAAATTTGATTGGCAGAATTATATTTTTTCTCAGTGCACAGAGAAAAAATATATGTTGAGGGTCAAACGGGAGAGACAAATAAAGTGATCGTGAGGGTTTAATGACCTTGAGGGGGGGTCACACCACTTTTTTCAAGTAATCAAAATATACATCGATTTTTTTTTCACTTTTCCCATCGAAAAATCGTAATTTTTCGTGTGTGATTATTCTCGAGTCCACCAACAATCCCCCAACATCAGCTGCCATTCTATCATGCGGGGTTATGTTTAGAGAGAAAAGGGAACGCGGGCGACACAAATTCAAAACATTAAACACATATAAATTGATTAGTTATCGATATTCATTCAGTAAAAATGAAAATTTCATTGAATTCGGGCGCAACGAGCGAGGTATCTTATTTGAACCCCGCTTATCCCTATTTTTCTCCTCTCTATGGGAGCGCGTAGTGAGGGCATAGGGGTTCCCGGAATTCCACTCTCCTACGGTCCCTGAAGTATGTTATACGAAGCCTCTACTGTATATTCTTTAAGTGATTACAAATTTCAAATATTCCATTGATTTTCTGTTCAAATGATCTGAAAATCAATAAAATACAAGATTTTTCAGTTCAATTATTCTGTGAAAATTCCGAAAAATCCGAGAAATTCAGAGAAAAATAATCATTAATTCCCGAATATTTGTCGAAATAATTTCAATTATCACCCCGAATTATCAATTGGTATTATCAATTTTTCAATTATTGCATCAATCGGTAATCGCAACAAAAAATTATGCATTAAATTTTCAATCGACAATGAGTGTTGGGGTATGATCGATTAATAAAAACATCAGTAATCGCAATTACTAAGAGATTGATTATCATTTCAATCATGAATGAGAACCGCACATTAATTCGTTGATCGAATTATCATTAACCTGGATGAGCAATTATCTGACTATCGGATCAATCCTCAATCATTACAGAAAACTGATGGATTCTTCAGCCCATGAATAATCAATAATGTATACTTCTCAATTATTTTGATAATTGTTCATTGAATGACTAAATTATTGAATATCAAATTAATTGTTAGAAAAATAGAAGAAGAGAAGAATTAATTTTTTTAGGAGCATATTTCTCCAGGCCAGTCATTCCCAGGTGGTCCATGTCCATCTCCAAAGATTATAATTATGTTAAATTGTGCACACAGAGGCAGCGTCTATAATCGACATACGTCCTCCGTTTGCATTGCGTTCCAATAAATATAGATATATAAATTATCTTAGCAAGGTGACGCAAACGAATAATACGCGTTTATTGTAGACTCGCCTTAACCCCTCTCGTACGGGGCGCTTTCGTTACCAAGCGCGTCAGACCCTTAATGTCACTCCAATTTGATCGCTTTGGATGAATGGATAATAGCAAAACCGATATTTAATTGAACCTATAGTATCACTCTTGCCAATGTTGCTTGTTTGGTTAAATTATTATCCACAGCTTCGGAAATATTCAATTTCGAAGAGAGCCGACTATTTAGACCTACCACGTACGTAAGGAGTTAAAAAGTCGTCTTTTATGCTTGAAGTTAGAGTGTAAATTATGCCCAAAATCGCCGTAAATTACGATTACATAAACGTAAATTACAATTCCGAATTCGTAAATTACGGTTACATGAAGTGATTTATGGTTTCGTATTCGTAAATTGCGATTATTTTTGCTATATTTTACGTTTCCTTATTTGCAATTAATGACGACGAAAAAAAGTTATTTTAAGCGTAAAATACGTAAGTAAATCGTAAAATACGTTTCTATTAAGATCGTTATTTACGATTTCTTAAGCGTGAAATACGCTCAGTGAAACATAAAAGATGCTTTGTTTGGGTGTAATTTACGTTTTTATATTGACCGTAAAATACGCCTTTTTGAAACCTAAATTTCGATTTTCATGACGGAGAAAAAGTTATCACGGGCACATTGGCGTTAAGCGTAAATTACCTTTAGCAAACCGGGAATTACGTTTAGGCTTTTCTGTGTGTGTGTGGTGATTACGCTACATATGACCTTGAATGAACACTCTTCATTGTAATGGAGGGTATTCTTCAATTTTTTCAAATTTTGAGATTTTCTTATGTAAAATAATTTAAAATGAGGAAAAATGTTGATAAATGTCAATGGAATTCATTCAAGGTCATATGTAGCATCATAATCAATCCTTAATTAAACATCATTGTAATATTTGGAGACTGACTTGGATCCCCTGGTAATGACTGACCTGGAGAAATAGGTTCCTAAAATAATAAATTCTCCTAAAAAAATCAGTAAGAAGTTACCAAAAGGACAGTGAAATTCATCTGTCCTTCTGGGACTTTTTTACCAACAGCTCATAAATTTGAATGTTCGTTTGCCAAAATTACGTTATACAAGATAAAATTTATCTTTTGCCTCATATTTTTTGTCTCACTTTTACGGAGACAAATATTCAATAAAAATTACGTATCTGTTCCGTAATTCCATAATAATTGTCACGTAATTTTTACCTAAAATCACTGAATTTTTCCAGAGCGTTCCGTAATTTTTACATGAATCTCCCGTGAAAAAGTACAATACCGTTACTTAAATTTTCTGAGTCGATTCCGTAATCGGTGAGCCAACTGTAGGTTCCGAAATTTTTACTGAACATTTATCTCCGTGTTCAAGTGGAAATTTTCGAAATTCATTTCGCTCTCCAACTATCTAGATTGTTTGATGTTTTTTTCGAACTTTCACGTACAACAAGTATAAGTAGAACTAATTTTCTTTTAATGAAAATTTCTGTACTTTTTTTCCATGCAAGGAATGAGCGATCTTAAGAATCATGGGCAGAATTAGTGGAAAATAAAATACATAAAAAAGTCAATACAGGTCTCATGGTAAAAAATTACGATGCTATCACAGTAATAATGAGTATTATATTTTTTCCATGTCCCATGGGCATATTTTTTCCACGTCCCCACGACATCTCGAACATAGCCAGAGCGAAATAAAAAAACAAGATCCCTTAAGCTACAAGTAATCACTAAGAGGATCTGAAATAAGAAATTATACTTTGTTTAATGAAGTCGAGGGGCGCGTGAAGGGGATAGAAATGGCACTGTTGATGATTTTGGGAGTTGAGTGAGACTCCTAAATGTACTAGCTTCACTCCCTCGGGTATTCCACTGAAACCAGTCCACTTGCTCGTATATCCAGTGAGACCAGTGGAGTTTGACGACGACGAGAGAACCATTACACCCTCAACCCCTCGCACTCGTGTAGACCGAGTTTTCGGGGTGTGTATACAAGGGGACTGTTACTGACTGTCGTTGAATCCGTTTTCAGTTACCATTGGGGTTGGGAATAGAGAAGCAAGTTTCGTAAGGACTAACGGGAAGTACTTGTAAGTAAACTGTTTGGCGGCTTGGATTCGCTGAGATTGCACTCGCCGGTTAACTTGTCTACTTGTGAAATTAGTTCATGGTTAAGTTTCAATAAAATTGAGGGGCTTAGTTTGTTTGAATATATTGGTTGATCGATGTGGAAGAATTGTGGGTGTGGGAAGGTAGATTGAGAAACGAATATATTTGTTACACGGAGAGAATTAAATAGTAAATATTACCATGCCCATAGGAGAGATTACTATGGTAACACAGTAAAAGGATTTTCAACTGTCCCTACATAGTAATCCTCACTATGTCACATGGTAATGCTTACTATATTCCATAGTAATGCTTACTACACTGCTAGAAATTTCTTGAAATTTCAGTCACAATGCCATCTGTATTTTCAACGTTGTGAGTTTGAATTCAATTTCAAATGAAACCGTTTACTGAATTTCTCATTCATCTTGAAACTTCAAAAAAATTGGATTTTTCATGTTAAAGAATCAATGATTTTTCAATGAGAGCTTGAATTTCTAAACTCATCGTGAAAATTAAACATCACATACAATTCAATTTTCAATAGATTGAAAATTCAGAGAAGTTATTGCCTGAATTTTCAAAATTTTCAAGGTTTTTCAGTGCCGGATGGACCTGAAAATCGAGAATTACTTTAATATTCAAGAAATAAACTGATTTGTAAATGAAGAATTCTACAAAAATTTCATGTAACTTTGTCGGTGTTAAAAATTTCTAAGTAATTTTCTAACAGTCTATGTCCATAGAAAAGGTTATCATATGAATGGAAAATGGTCCTATGAACACAGAGAGATTTAAATGGTAAATATTACCATGGCCGTAGGAGAGATTACTATGATAACAGTAAAAGGATTTGCAACTGTCCCTACATAGTAACGCTTACTATATTCCATAATAATGCTTACTCTATCCCATGGTAATACTTACTATGTCCATAGAAATGAATACCATGTGAATGGACAATGGGTTCTATGAACATATATTGATAGAAAACATTAGTTATTGTTAACGAATGGATTTGGTTGGCGACGAGAGTGTATTCGGTCTCACCAAATGCTCATTCGTTTGTAGTTAACAAATGCACATTTAAGAAGGCTTGCTTGACTCGATTTTCAACTTTCAAGTGAATCATTCGTTAATTATTCACCCAAAGAAATAAAGTACTGATTCATGTCGACGTCGATTGGATTCTGACCGATTTTCGGTTTGATTCAAACCGAGTAACTCCGACTACGTCAATCCGAATTCCGGATCTGATATAAGTCGAAAAATGGTTTTATTTCAAGTAGAAACAGGTCAAGCCGACGTCGGTTCAAATCACGTCGAAAAATCGGTTTGAATCAAACCGACGAATCGGCTTGAATCAAACCAAAAATCTGTTTGAAACAAAGCGAAAAACGGAGTCATTCACGCCGAAATTCTGCCTGTTTCAGGTAGTAAATAGCGACTTGATTCAGACCGATTTTTCGGTGTGATTCAAGCCGATTTTCGGCTCGATTCAAACCGATTTTCGGTTTTCGATTTTCGGTTTGATTGAGACCGATTTGGGTCTATGGGGCTTCGTCAATAGGGAGGAGGTTTGGCATAAGGGGATCTTTGTTTGGGACAAGGTGTATAGGGAGGGGAGGAGGTTGTAATAAATTCTCGATGTACAGCACTCCCGTAGTGGACTTAGCTCATCGATGAGTTTTTCAAAGATATCTCTAAAACTAAGGGAGATAGCAAATTTTTACTGAAAAATTGAGGCGGGGAGGGGGTTTGTGTCTTGAGGGTTCATAGCCAAAGACATTGCAAATTGAAAAGATAAATTTTATGGAGAGTTCAATAGTTCTTTTTATGAGAATTCGATTCGCGGGAAAAAAATCATAAACACAGAGAAAGAAAATGCAAATTCAAAATTTTTTTTTCTAGATTCCAGAATCTGTAATTTATAACTTGCATCCCGACAAAATATAGAAAAAAAAAAATTTTAGAGAATAAATCAAAGAAATTGATCAATGAAAAGAGGATGGTTTTGAGGCAAAAATTATCTGAAATCTATGTAATCAGGGAATGAAAGTCTCCATATTAGTATCTTTGCAAAACAGAACTGAATAATAATAATAATAATAATAATAAGGCGTAGGGAGTGTGGCGAACCCATCGCCCGGCATGTCCGCAATAGCCATGGTGGTGTCGGGCTAACCACCCTGCGGCACCTATACCCGGTTCCGTCATCGAGCCGCGGCAGAGCCCCCCACAATCGGTCCCTCTCGGATGGGGACCGCGGATCAGTTGGGAGGGGCGACAGATCTGGATCCAACAATAGTAACAACTTGGCTGTCCATAGGATTAGGTGGTCGGAGGAGCTCAAGGAGGACCTCATGCAATGTTGGGTGGATAGTCAGCCGACGCAGCGAGGATACATAGCGCGGATACGGGACTTGTGGTGTGCTATGCACCCCGAGTATGCACATTTTAGGGCACAGCATCTTCGAGATCGGGCCAGTCGCTTGCGTCGGCAGGGCTATGATTTGCTCGTCATTCCACGACGGCTGTCGGGTGGTCGTTTCTCTCAGATTTCTGTGAGAAGCGTCAAACCTCAGCCGGAGCAATCTGCCCGTCATAGTGATGAGGTGCCGGGGAGAGCTTCGAAGGATATGGGATCAAGGGGGGAGAGGGTCACGGGGAAGTTCCGTATTCGGCCTGACGATCTGGCGTTAGAGAATGAGGCACTGGCTGCTGTGCTCTCCCCGAACGTTAGCTTGCTCGACATAAACTGGGCTGTGTATGAAGCAGCGCGCCGCCTAAAGCCGCGAACCCTTGCAAGGGGATCGTTTGAGCTGAAGATGAGGAGGCGAATTGCACAGCTTCAGGGGAAAATCGAGATGGCTCGGAAGCAGGCATCGCAAATTCAGTGTGTGATTGATTTCATCGTAAGTGGACGAAATTTTACGTCTCCAATTCGCAAAATATCTGCGAACTTGCGGTATCATCATCACACACTGAATAAGGCAGTCCTCCTTGTTATCAAGGAGAGATTTGTCGAGAGGGTTCGAGTTCTGGGGGCTACAAAGCGGTCCCTAGAAAAGCGGTTGCGGCGAATGGTGGACAATACTGTCTTTCATTCCGACCCCAGCCGGTGGTTCGAGCCTTCAGCGCCTGCACCCGACAAGATGCCATCAGTCGAGCAGGTTGAGGAATTCTGGGGGGCAATTTATAGTCACGTTCCTCGTCTCATGACGGAGA
>NW_021680372.1:880832-882788 GCF_001412515.2 Diachasma alloeum | reverse complement strand
TCTCATTTTTGAAGTCGACTGGCTTGATGTCTGAAACCGAGGGCTTCATTTGCGCGTGTCAAGATGGCGTGATAAACACCTTGGTCTATAGGAGCCGTGTTATGGGGTTGCAAGTCCCGGATGTTAGGTGTCGGGCTTGCAAACAGTCCCCGGAAACTCTGATGCATCTTTTGTCGGCTTGTCCGACATATGCAGTGACGAGTTATATCCACCGTCATAACGCGGCTTTGAGAGTGTTGTATTACCATCTGCGGCACTCTTATGGGATAGACCGGACGCCGATTCTGCCTTATGCTCCAGGAGATATTGAGTCCGTTGTCGTGAATGAGAGGTGTAAGATTTACTGGAACTTCTCGTTTGCGACTATCAGGCCCGTCGCTGCGACGAAGCCTGATATCGTCCTCTTCGACTTTGAAGACAAAGTCATCTACGTGATTGAGTTCTCGGCGCCAGCCGAGAGCAATATATCTGCGAAGGAAGAGGAGAAACGGCTCAAATACCAGCTGCTCCTGTTTGAGCTGCGTCAGTTGAACCGCGGGTTTAGGATCAAGCTGATCGTCCTGATCATTGGCTCTCTTGGCGGCATGAAATAGTCTTTTGTATCTGCGCTTGAGGTGATTCCAGCCTGCAGGCGCAATGCCTTAATACTGGCTGGCCAGATGCAAAAGGCTGTCATTCTTGGGTCCCTTCGACTGTTTAGGCATCATGATTCTGGACTGCAGTAGTGCTCACCCTCTGGTTGGAGGGAGCGCTACTGCAGAGCGATTAGGACTTGTTTGTATCGCTTAGCTTGCTGCGTGGTCTTCGAGGTGAAGTCGGAGCCCTCGAGGGTCATCCAGCGATCTCATTCACGAGGAATAATAATAATAATAATAATAATAATAAGGATAATAGTAATAATAATAGAAATTTGTTGAGGTGCGCGTTCTGGGGACTACGAAACGGTCTCTAGAGAAGCGGTTGCGANAAAAAAAGTTTACCTCGGTTCATAGCCATTTGGCTCGGATTTTTACATCGTTCATCGATGGTAGCGTGATGCTTCCTGAGTGATTGGTGGAGGGGAGAACTGTGCTGCTTCCGAAGAAGGGAGACTTGTCTGACCCGGCAAATTACCGGCCGATCACGTGCCTGAATACGCTCTATAAGNACGGGTGGTCGACAATTCTGTCTTCCACTCTGACCCCAATCGCTGGTTCGATCCACCCGCGCCTGCACCGGATAAAATGCCTTCAGTCGAGCGGGTTGAATAGTTCTGGGCGGGTCTCTACGGTCAGGCCCCCAATCTCATGGTGGAGACTCCAGCCCTCGAGGAGTTTCGCGCGTTTTGTCGTGTACATCGTCGGCAGCCCGCGGAATTCNAGCGAAGCGGTCTCTGTGAGGGTGCAAGGAGAGTTTACTCGTCGATCGGTGCATATTGCGCGATTCGATACAGTATCATCGGCACCTGTCAGTGGCCTGGGTCGACTATCGTNTCCACTCTGACCCCAATCGCTGGTTCGATCCACCCGCGCCTGCACCGGATAAAATGCCTTCAGTCGAGCGGGTTGAATAGTTCTGGGCGGGTCTCTACGGTCAGGCCCCCAATCTCATGGTGGAGACTCCAGCCCTCGAGGAGTTTCGCGCGTTTTGTCGTGTACATCGTCGGCAGCCCGCGGAATTCTCGCGAATCACTCAGGAAGAGGGTCGATCTACTTTACGAGGTATGAAGAACCATGCCGCTGCGGGTCCTGATGGCATTAACGCCCTTTGGTGGAAGAGGTTTACCTCTGTTCATGACCATCTGGCCCGGATATTNTAGCACCACTTTGGAGGACGCGCTTCACCATAACATCTGGTGGGGGTCGGCTTACTTCAGAGTTGGTGCAATTCAGGAGAGGAGTTTTTCAGGGCGATACCTTGAGTCCTCTCTTGTTCTGCATCTCACTGATGCCCCTATCTGTCGCCTTGCGCGGTGTT
>NW_021680372.1:856373-880592 GCF_001412515.2 Diachasma alloeum | reverse complement strand
ATATTCACGGCATTTCTCGGTGGTAGTGAGCTTATTCATGAGTGGTTGGTAGAGGGGAGGACTGTGTTGCTCCCCAAGAAGGGAGACTTGTCCAATCCAGCGAACTATCGGCCGATCACGTGTTTGAATACACTTTATAAGAGCTATCAGGATAGCTCATCACCGATATCCTGAATGAGCGTATCCTCCATGATATACAACCAGTGTGGCAGCAGATACATGAACAGCGAGGAGTGAAGCGGGGACTGTCAGGTTGCAAGGAAGGTCTGCTTGTCGATCGGTCCGTATTGCGCGATTCGAGGTAGTACCATGGCAATTTGTCAGTTGCCTGGGTCGACTATCGCAAGGCATTCGATAGCACAAGTCATGAACTCATTTTCCTACTATTGAATTGCCTTGCGGTAGAGGACCACATAGTGAGGTGTATCAAAGATCTTGCACCACTTTGGAGAACGCGCTTCACCATAACATCTGGTGAGGGTACGCTGACTTCGAGGTTGGTGCAGTATAGGAGAGGAGTCTTTCAGGGTGATACTCTGAGTCCTCTATTATTTTGCATCTCACTAATGCCGCTATCTGTTGCGCTGCGTTGTGTTGGAGGGTACCAAGCCGGAAAACCCGGTGATAGGAGGCATCAGGTCAGTCATGTATTTTACATGGATGACCTGAAGTTATTTGCCTCAGGAAAGCGGCAACTCAAGCTTCAGCTTGATACTGTCGCAATGTATTCACGTGCGGTCGGCATGAGTTTCGGATTGGACAAGTGTGCCGTCTTCCATATGAAGAGGGGCAAGGTTGGTGGCGAGGTGGATGATCTTCAGCTTGTGGATGGAAGCGTCATACATCATCTTGGCGCCGAAGAGTCGTATCGATATCTTGGCTTCAATCAGCGTTCCGTAGTGGAAACTGTGGAAGTCAAAGAGACTCTTCGCGAAGAATATCGGCGGCGGCTCAGGAAAGTTTGGAAGTCCGAACTTTCCGGCAAGAATAAAGTCGCAACAACGAACATGTTCGCTGTTCCGGTGCTTCTTCACTCCTTTGGTGTTCTCAAATGGAGTAGATTTGAGTTGGAGCAGCTGGACAGAGATCTCTTCATGATCGTCTATTCCTCGGTTTAGCTTGTGACGTCATGAATGGCTTGGATCCACACTTGGAGTTCGTCCATGATCATGAGCTCCATGGGGTTCAAGCCTTTCTATACAAGGCAGCGGATACGGCAGCGGCTTCCCTTGGTTTGGAATTTCGTCGCGGCCGGGATGGCCAGTTAGCTAGTGATTCATTTGCCATCATGGCCAAGTCTGGGCGTAGAGCGACCATCAAGGCGGTGGAGCAGTTCACCTTGCTCCGCCAGCACGTTGATAGGCCCATGCATGGTATATTCTTCCGTCATGTGGAAGAGCAGGGTCTTTCCGTCCAGCTGACATTCGCCTTCTTGAAGTCAGCTGGCTTGATGTCCGAAATTGAGGGTTTCATCTGCGCATGTCAGGATGGCGCGATAAACACTCTTGTCTATCGAAGTCGTGTTATGGGGGTGCACGTTCCGGATACTCGATGTCGGATGTGCAAGCAATCTCCGGAAACTCTGATGCATCTTTTGTCGGCTTGTCCGACTTATGCAATCACGAGTTATATCCACCGTCATAATGCGGCTTTGAGAGTGCTGTATTATCATTTGCGGCACTCTTATCGGATAGACAGAACGCCGGTGCTGCCTTACGCTCCAGGAGATATTGAGTCCGTTGTCGTGAACGAGAGGTGTAAGATTTACTGGAACTTCTCGTTCGCGACTGTCAGGCCAATCGTTGCGACGAAACCTGACATCGTCCTCTTCAATTTTGCAGTGAAAGAAGAGGAGAAGCGGCTCAAATACCACCCATTCCTGTTTGAGCTACGTCAAATAAATCGGGGACTTAAAGTAAAGTTGGTTGTCCTGATAATTGGCTCTCTTGGGGGAATGAAAGAGTCATTCCTATTTGCGCTGAACACCATCCCTGCATGTAGGCGCCAAGCCTTCATTTTGGCTGGCCAAATGCAGAAGGCGATCATTCTTGGATCCCTCCGTCTACTTAGACAGCAAGATTCTGGACTGCAGTAGAGCTCATCCTCTGGTTGGAGGGAGCACTACTGTAGAGCGATTAGGAAAAGTTTGTATCGCTTAGCTTGCTGGGCGGTCTTCGAGGTGAAGTCGAAACCCTCGAGGATCGTTCAGCGATCTCATTTACGAGTGTAAAAAAAAAATAATAATAATAATAATAAGGCATAGGGAGTGTGGCGAACCCATCGCCCGGCATGTCCGCAAAAGCCATGGTGGTGTCGGGCTAACCACCCGGCGGCACCTACACGGAGACAAAAATACACGACAATCTCGTTGAAGTTCTCGCCAAAAATTAGTGTGCTACCCATCAACGCGGGGACGTGGTAATCGAAACGCGGGTACGCTGGTAATAGAAATCTAACACTCCTATAATTCGGGGGAACAAGTCAAAAAATAGTAGGCGCGCACCACAAAGTCGTGCGCTCGGGGATCCAAAAATTAGTGTGCCGATCCACTAAACGCACTACGATAGTCTACGTGCATACGAGGCTCATTCATTCTTCAAAGCACAGAGGTCACCACTTTAAAAATTGAGTGAGTGCCACACTAAAATTTGGAGAGGGGCCCGCCAGTTTTTCGTCTTTAGTTCCATNAAACGCACTACGATAGTCTACGTGCATACGAGGCTCATTCATTCTTCAAAGCACAGAGGTCACCACTTTAAAAATTGAGTGAGTGCCACACTAAAATTTGGAGAGGGGCCCGCCAGTTTTTCGTCTTTAGTTCCATAAAAATACGATTCCTTAGACTAGTTTCTAATGAGCGGAAAAAAGTAGGGTGCAAGTCACGAAATTTTGGAGAGAGTAATTCTAATATGTATAGAGTATTCTCTATTTATTTGTGCCCCATTCGGTACGGCCCATGCGTTAGTGGGAAGGTACACTAATTTTCGAAAGATTTTTTTCTCCGTGTATACCCGGTTCCGTCATCGAGCCGCGGCAGAGCCCCCCACAATCGGCCCCTATCGGATGGGGACCGCGGATCAGTTGGGAGGGGTAAACAATCTGGATCCAATGGTAACAATCCGGCTATCCAAAGGATTAGGTGGACGGAGGAACTCAAGGAGGACCTCACGTAATGTTGGCAGGACAGTGTGCCGGCGCAAGTGAGCTGCGTGGCAAGAATGCGAAGTTTATGGTGCGCAATGCACCCTGAGTTGTCGCACTTCACAATTCAGCATCTGAGAGATCAAGCCAGTCGCTTGCGCCAACAGGGATATGATTTGCTTGTCGTTCCACGGGGGCTGATGGATGCTCCTCCTCTTGTGGTATCTCAGATGAGTGGGGATATAAAGTCAGAGCAGCCGACCCAACAGAGACATGAGGAGCCTCAGGGGTCCTCGCGTGATATAGGGGCAAGACGAGAGAGAGTCACAGGGAAGTTCTGTCTCCGGCCTGAAGATCTGGCCATTGAAAATGCGGGTTTGGCCGCAGTCCTTCCTCCGGATATCAACTTGCTCGATCTGAACTGGGCTGTGTATGATGCGGCTCTTCGTTTGAAGCCTCAGAACCCAAGTAAAGGGTCATTTGAGGTGAAAACGCGAAGGCGCATTGCACAGCTCCAAGGGAAAGTCGAAGGGGAATTTTGCAAGAATGGCATGGGGGGGGGGAAGGTTCAAAAATATCTCTGAAACTAAGGGAAATTGCGAATTTTTACGAAAAGTTGGGAGCTCCAAAAAGTTACCAGACCAGGGTCATCGGATCGGGTCGGTGTAAAAATAAAAAATATGTGCTATTAGTGTGCTTTTATCTGCTGAAAAAATTAAATTTTCTACTCCCAAATTTTGGCCGAAAAATTGATTTTTGAGTTTAGGCCATATATCTAGCAGACCAATGTCATCGGATTGTCATAATTTTCATAGTAGCATAAAGTACTAATTATGTGCTAATTTTCTGCGGAAAAATTAATCAATTTCTCCCGAAATTTCCGCGAATTTCCCAGGACCCTGAAAATTCGTATAGTGCTGAAAGATAAATGGCGGGTCCCACAGACCCAACGATGTATAAAAAGTTTCAATGAATAATGTGCTCCAATTTGAAGCCCACAGAAAATTTTCTGCTGCAAAATTTCCGCCAAAAATTTGATTTTTGATTTTGGGCCATTTATCTAGCAGACCAATGGCATCAGATTGGCATAATTTTCATACTAGCGTGAAGTACTAATTACGTGCTAATTTTCTGCGGAAAAATTAATCGATTTTTCCCACATTTTCCGCGCATTTCCCAGGACCCTGAAAATTCGTATTTATCAAGCAGACCAATGTCATCGGATTGGCATAATTTTCATTGTAGCGTGAAGTACTAATTGTATGCTAATTTTCTGCGGAAAAATAAATCGAATTTTCCCGAATTTTCCGCTAATTTCCCAGGACCCTGAAAATTCGTATAGTGCTGACAGATAAATGGCGGGTCCCACAGACCCAGCGATGTATAAAAAGTTTCGATGAATAATGTGCTCCAATTTGAATCCCACAGAAAATTTTCTGCTGCAAAATTTTCACCAAAAAGTTGATTTTTCATTTTGGGCCATTTATCTAGCAGACCAATGTCATCAGATTGGCATAATTTTGATACTAGCGTGGAGTACTAATTATGTGCTAATTTTGTGCGGAAAAATTAATCGATTTTTCCCGAATTTACCGCGCTTTTCCCAGGACTTCACAAATGGTCTAGTGACGACAGAAAAATGGGGGGTTCCACCGACCTAAGGATCTGCAAAAGGCTTCAATGAATCATGTGCTTTGATTTAAGGCCCAGTAGGAATTTTCTGCACCATTGTCTAACTACCTGATCTTCATCGATCAATCAGACCCAATCCAAGATGGCATCCGTAGGGCTCAGGATAAGTCAATAGCATCAATGAATCATGTGCTTTCATCTAAGGCCTCGTAGGAATTTTCTGCTCCATTAACAGATGACCCAAGCGTTATCTGTCCATATGACCCAATCCAAGATGGCGCCAGTGGGTCCAAGGATGAGTTAATAGCATCGATGAATCATGTGCTTTCATTTAAGGCCCAGTAAGAATTTTCTGCACCATTATCTAACGACCTGATCTTCATCGATCAATAAGACCCAATCCAAGATGGCACCCGTGGGGCCCAGGATAAGTCAATAGCATCGATGAATCATGTGCTTTCATCTAAGGCCCAGTACGAATTTTCTTCTCCATTAACAAATGACTTAAGCGTCATCTATCAATAAGACCCAATCCAAGATGGCGCCCGTGAGTCCCGAGATGAGTCAATAGCATCGATGAATCATGTGCTTTCCTTTAAGGCCCAGTAGGAATTTTTTGCTCCATTAACAAATTACCTAAGCGTCATCTATCAACAAGACCCAATCCAAGATGGCGCCCATGGGTCCCAAGATGAGTCAAGGTATCGATGAATCATGTGCTTTCATTTACGGTCCAGTAGGAATTTTCTGCTCCATTAATATTTATTAAATGACCTAAGCGTCATCTGTCAACAAGACCCAATCAAAGATGGCGCCCGTGGGTCCCAAAATGAGTCAATAGGATCAATAAATCATGTGCTTTGATTTAAGGCCCAGTAGGAATTTTCGGCTCCATTAACAGATGACCCAAGCGTCATCTGTCCGTATGACCCAATCCAAGATAGCGCCCGTGGGTCCCAAGATGAGTCAATAGCATCGATGAATCATGTGCTTTCATTTAAAGCCCAGTAAGAATTTTCTGCACCATTATCTAACGACCTGATCCTCATCGATCAATAAGACCCAATCCAAGATGGCACCCATGGGGCCCAGGATAAGTCAATAGCATCGATGAATCATGTGCTTTCATCTAAGGCCCAGTACGAATTTTCTTCTCCATTAACAAATGACCTAAGCATCATCTATCAATAAGACTCAATCCAAGATGGCGCCCGTGGGTCCCAAGATGAGTCAATAACATCGATGAATCATGTGCTTTCATCTAAGGCCCAGTACGAATTTTCTTCTCCATTAACAAATGACCTAAGCATCATCTATCAATAAGACTCAATCCAAGATGGCGCCCGTGGGTCCCAAGATGAGTCAATAACATCGATGAATCATGTGCTTTCATTCAAGGCCCAGTAGGAATTTTCTGCTCCATTAACAAATTACCTAAGCGTCATCTATCAACAAGACCCAATCCAAGATGGCGCCCGTGGTTCCCAAGATGAGTCAAGACATCGATGAATCATGTGCTTTCATTTAAGGCCCAGTAGGAATTTTCTGCTCCATTAATAAATGACCTAAGCGTCATCTGTCAACAAGACCCAATCAAAGATGGCGCCCGTGGGTCCCAAGATGAGTCAAGACATCGATGAATCATGTGCTTTCATTTAAGGCCCAGTAGGAATTTTCTGCTCCATTAATAAATGACCTAAGCGTCATCTGTCAACAAGACCCAATCAAAGATGGCGCCCGTGGGTCCCAAGATGAGTCAAGACATCGATGAATCATGTGCTTTCATTTAAGGCCCAGTAGGAATTTTCTGCTCCATTAATAAATGACCTAAGCGTCATCTGTCAACAAGACCCAATCAAAGATGGCGCCCGTGGGTCCCAAGATGAGTCAATAGCATCGATGAATCATGTGCTTTCATTTAAAGCCCAGTAGAAATTTTCTGCTCCATTAACAAATGACCTTAGATCATTTGTTAATGGAGCAGAACATTCCTACTGGACCTTAAATGAAAGCACATGATTCATCGATGCTATTGACTTATCGTGGGACCCACGGGTGCCATCTTGGATTGGGTCTTATTGATAGATGACGCTTAGGTTATTTGTTAATGGAGCAGAAAATTCGTAGTGGGTCTTAGATGAAAGCACATGATTCATCGATGCTATTGACTCATCTTGGCACCCACGGGCGCCATCTTGGATCGGGTCTTATTGATAGATGACGCTTAGGTCATTTGGTAATGGAGCAGAAAATTCGTACTGGGCCTTAGATGAAAGCACATGATTCATCGATGCTATTGACTTATCCTGGGCCCCACGAGTGCCAGCTTGGATTGGGTCTTATTGATCGATGAAGATCAGGTCGTTAGATAATGATGCATAAAATTCGTACTGGGCCTTAGATGAAAGCACACGATTCATCGATGCTACTGACTCATCTTGGGACCCACGGGCGCCATCTTGGATTGGGTCTTATTGATAGATGACGCTTAGGTCACTTGGTAATAGAGCAGAAAATTCGTACTGGGCCTTAGATGAAAGCACACGATTCATCGATGCTACTGACTCATCTTGGGACCCACGGGCGCCATCTTGGATTGGGTCTTATTGATAGATGACGCTTAGGTCACTTGGTAATAGAGCAGAAAATTCGTACTGGGCCTTAGATGAAAGCACACGATTCATCGATGCTACTGACTCATCTTGGGACCCACGGGCGCCATCTTGGATTGGGTCTTATTGATAGATGACGCTTAGGTCACTTGGTAATAGAGCAGAAAATTCGTACTGGGCCTTAGATGAAAGCACATGATTCATCGATGCTATTGACTCATCCTTGGACCCACTGGCGCCATCTTGGATTGGGTCATCTGGACAGATCACGCTTGGGTCATCTGTTAATGGAGCAGAAAATTCCTACGGGGCCTTAGATGAAAGCACATGATTCATCGATGCTATTGACTCATCCTTGGACCCACTGGCGCCATCTTGGATTGGGTCATCTGGACAGATCACGCTTGGGTCATCTGTTAATGGAGCAGAAAATTCCTACGGGGCCTTAGATGAAAGCACATGATTCATCGATGCTATTGACTCATCCTTGGACCCACTGGCGCCATCTTGGATTGGGTCATCTGGACAGATCACGCTTGGGTCATCTGTTAATGGAGCAGAAAATTCCTACGGGGCCTTAGATGAAAGCACATGATTCATCGATGCTATTGACTCATCCTTGGACCCACTGGCGCCATCTTGGATTGGGTCATCTGGACAGATCACGCTTGGGTCATCTGTTAATGGAGCAGAAAATTCCTACGGGGCCTTAGATGAAAGCACATGATTCATCGATGCTATTGACTCATCCTTGGACCCACTGGCGCCATCTTGGATTGGGTCATCTGGACAGATCACGCTTGGGTCATCTGTTAATGGAGCAGAAAATTCCTACGGGGCCTTAGATGAAAGCACATGATTCATCGATGCTATTGACTCATCCTTGGACCCACTGGCGCCATCTTGGATTGGGTCATCTGGACAGATCACGCTTGGGTCATCTGTTAATGGAGCAGAAAATTCCTACGGGGCCTTAGATGAAAGCACATGATTCATCGATGCTATTGACTCATCCTTGGACCCACTGGCGCCATCTTGGATTGGGTCATCTGGACAGATCACGCTTGGGTCATCTGTTAATGGAGCAGAAAATTCCTACGGGGCCTTAGATGAAAGCACATGATTCATTGATGCTATTGACTTATCCTGGGCCCCAGGGGTGCCATCTTGGATTGGGTTTTATTGATCGATGAAGATCAGGTCGTTAGATGATGGTGCAGAAAATTCTTACTGGGCCTTAAATCAAAGCACATGATTCATTGAAGCCTTTTGCAGATCCTTGGGTCCGTTTTGTGAAGTCCTGGGAAAAGCGCAGAAAATTCGGGAAAATTAGCACGTAATTAGTACTCCACGCTAGTATGGAAATTATGCCAATCTGATGACATTGGTCTGCTAGATAAATTGCCCAAAATCAAAAATCAACTTTTTGGCGAAAATTTTGCAGCAGAAAATTTTCTGTGGGCTTCAAATTGGAGCACATTATTCATCGAAACTTTTTACACATCGTTGGGTCTGTGGGACCCGCCATTTATCTGTCAGCACTATACGAATTTTCAGGGTCCTGGGAAATTCGCGGAAAATTCGGGAAAAATCGATTAATTTGTCCGCAGAAAATTAGCATACAATTACTACTTCACGCTACAATGAAAATTATGCCAATCCGATGACATTGGTCTACTAGATAAATACGAATTTTCAGGGTCCTGGGAAAAGCGCGGAAAATTCGGAAAAAATCGATTAACTTTTCCGCAGAAAATTAGCACGTAATTAGTACTTCAGGCTGGTATGAAAATTATGCCAATCGGATGACATTGGTCTGCTAGATAAATGGTCCAAAATCAAAAATCAAATTTTTGGTGAAAATTTTGCAGCAGAAAATTTTCTGTGGGCTTCAAATTGGAGCACATTATTCATTGAAACTTCTTATACATCGTTGGGTCTGTGAGATTCGCCATTTATCTGTCAGCACTATACGAATTTTCAGGGTCCTGGGAAATTCGCGGAAAATTCGGGAAAAATCGATTAATTTTTTCGCAGAAAATTAGCACACAATTAGTACTCCACGCTACTATGAAAATTATGCCAATCCGATGACATTGGTCTGCTAGATATATGGCCCAAACTCAAAAATAAAATTTTCGGCCAGAATTTGGGAGCAGAAAATTGAATTTTTTCAGCAGATAAAAGCATACTAATAGCACCTATTTTTGAGTTTTTCACCGACCCGATCCGATGACCCTGGTCTGCTAACTTTTTGGAGCTAAATTTAGGGGATTGGGACATCAAGAATTTTCAACCAAAAAATTGAGTCGTCGAGTTCTTTAAAAATATCTCCAAAATTAAGGCAGATGGCGAATTTTTACCAAAATTTAGGGCGGGGGGAGGAGGTGCATTGAGAATTCACAACCAATAAAAATGGAGTTGTTAAGGTTTTCAAAAATATCTCCAAAATTAAGGCAGATGGCGAATTTTTACCAAAATTTAGGGCGGGGGGAGGAGGTGCATTGAGAATTCACAACCAATAAAAATGGAGTTGTTAAGGTTTTCAAAAATATCTCCAAAACTAAGGGAGATTTTCCGAAAAAAGGGGGGTTCTCATTTTTTTTAATTTGTCAAAATTGGAAATTTTTTTAATTTTCGAAATTTTCAAAATTTTCAAAACCGTCAAACCTTTCAAAAATTTCCACAATTTCCAATGAATTTTGAAAATTTTGGAAATTTTTAATTTCGACAAATTGAAAAAAAATTGAGGACCCCCCTTTTTTTTGTAAAAAATTTGCCGTCTCCTTAAGTTTCGGAGATATTTTTGAAGAACCCACCGACTCAATTTTGTTGGTTGTGAATTCCCAATGCCCTCTCTCACCACCCCTTCCAAATTTTTGTAAAAATTCGCTATCTACCTTAGTTTACGAGATATTTTTGAAAAACTCACCGACTCAATTTTTTTGGTTGTGAATTGTCAATGCATCCCTCCCCCGCCGCCAAATTTTCGTAAAAATTCACCGTCTCCCTTTACTTTACGAGATATTTTTGAAAAATTCACCAGCTCAATTTTTTTGGTCATGAATTCTCAAAGCACCCCCCCCCCCCCCCCCCCCCCCCCCCCCCNCCTCCCTCTCCGCCCCATATGTAAGACCACTTCCCTGATATAAAATCTACATAAGACCCCGATTTACAATCCTAACCCGTTAACAAGGACTCCCTTTTACACCCCCGTGTATAAAAACCGCTCGGCATTGATGAAAACCTTTCATCAATTAAGCTCAATAATCGAGACTTGAATCAAACTGAAAAATCGGTCTGAATTAAACCGAAAATGGGCTTAAATCAAATCGAAAAATCGGTCGGAATCAAACCGAAAAATCGGTCTGAATCGAACCGAAAATCGGTTTAAATCATACCGAAAAATCGACCTGAATAAAACCGAAGTCAGTCTGAATCAAGTCGAAAAATCGACTCCGAGTCCGACTTGATACATGCCGTCAATTCGACATGAAACAAGTCCAATCCCGGCATGGTTCAGTCTGATTTGAATCAGACCGAAAAATCGGTCTGATTCAGACCGACTTTTTTTTGGGTGTTAACGAATATTCGTTTGGTCATGTTTAACTCTACCATTCCTTAATAGTTAACGAATCTCGTTTGCACGGAGAGAAATGTTCAGTAAAAATTACGGAACTCACAATTCGCTTACCGATTACGAAATCGACTCAGAAAATTTAAGGGACGATATCGTAATTTTTCACAGAAGATTCAGGTAAAAATTACGGAACGCACTGGATAAATTCCGTGCCAGTTCCGTAAAATTTTCTACAACCATCTTTCGCTCCGGAATTACGGAAAAGATACGTAATTTTTATTGAGTATTTCTCTCCGTGTGGAATAAATGAATCATTCTACCAGTGTACTCCTGTTTTATTCCTGGATGTTATTTCATCAATTAGAATAATTTCATTATGTAGAATGACGAAAGATATTCACATTAGAAAGACGAAAAATATTCCCATGTAAAACAGAGGTCTCAAGCGCGGAAATCGACGTTCGCTACGTGAGATCTGTGAAACCTCGGTTTTTGCATGTCGTACGTTCGTGTTTGTTCTTCATATAAGATGGCTTCGAACAAATCTGAACTTCTGTCTCAGACAGATCACTCCGAAACAAACATCTGCTTAAAATAGATCCTTCATATTTGTTGGAAGATCTCCGTCCGATGCAGAATAGGGGCGAAACAACGATCTCATTAGTAATAAGAAAGGTAGAATCATACCAAATTTCAACTAGCTCTTTCCATTGTTTCACAAGATATCGTGCGTACAAGATTTGTTTTCGAAAAAATGGCAATATCTCAAAAAGTTTGTAGGAATGAGTATACATATTTTGATTGATTTAGGTAGATACTGAAATATTGAGGAGAAACAAACTTTAAACAAATTATCATATCTCAGTAACTACTGGGCCGATCAAATTTTTTTATCGGCGAATGTTCCTGTATTTATATGGCATATTTCGTAAAAATAAATCACTCGAAACTGAAGTTGTAACACACGTACGTACAGACATGTTGTAAAAAAACATCATTTCTTCACGTTTTATAACATATGAGATCATTTCCGAGCGAAATTCGAAAGATATAAAAATCGGACAAATACAAAGCTCCCATTAAGGGGAAACCACTACCCGAGTAGAAATTTTAGTACTTGGCTGGCCAGGCCCTGGTCCGCTGTGCCGTAGAAAATATCCGGCCCTGTTACGGTTACCATATCAGAGCCTGATAGGAAATGTAACGCAAAGCATGATCAGGCCCTGATTTCTAAACCTGATAAGGGCCGTGACAGGCGGCCTGGTTTCGCCCTTACCTGGCATAGACTTTGCTATAAATTAATAAATTGCTAACTGAATTATTAAATTGGGCCAAATATGAATAATAAATAAATGAATAAATAAATAGTAGTCCCAGAATAGGTGGGTCGAGAAAAAAAAGAAAAAAAATCACCCAGAGCAGGACTTGAACTCGGGACCCTCCGTATAGAAGTTCTATACCCTATCCACTCGACCACCGTATCATTTATAAAAATGATCGTTTGTTTTGAGTATATCAATAATACTCTCAATAAAATTGTAGTATTGAACTAAATCTGGAATAATATCAATTAGTATAATTTTCCTGATCATCATCCCCCCTCTCCTCCGACCCACCCCCCTTTACCATTTCCACCCCGACTCTTTGTTTGGTGAAAATTTTTCTAAGTCTCGTACGGAATGCCTTATCCGAATCTGATCATTGCCGGATCAGGTTCACCGTATTGAACTTATAGAATTTTCGAAGTTAAGGATTCCCGACATACCTTACCTGGTCCTGATCATGGCCGGATCGAGTTGGCCGCATCCGGTATACTCAACAAGCACTCGGGTTCAATCGAAACGGGCTGAAAAAGACCCCGGAATTTCCCTTATCAGATATGCTGATGTAACTTTAATTTTTCTCTATCACGGTACGCTCAAAAGACTGACTGGGGCATGATCAGGCATGCCTGCTTGAAGTTTGGAATTTATTGGTAAGGTGAACATGTAATTGTCCCCTTTAGGCCCTGATCTGGCATGCCGTAATCAGGTATACCGTATCGATACCGGAGCAGGGCCTTCTCTGCCGAAAAGCCTGCCTGACGAAATTTCTACTCGGGTATGTGTTTTAAAAATCGCGGGCTATTGGAGTGAGATTTCTCATGCATGGAAGATCGATTATGTATGTCTAAAAACGAATAATTAGCGCAAAAAAATTGATTGTTTATTGTTTGTTTGTCCCGCAGACGCTTAAAATGTTAAAATTAGTCCAAGGCCTTTAATTTTTAAGCTATAAATGTTTTTTTTTTCAAATTGAAAAAAAATGTGTACAATAACAATTAAGAATTGTGTTTTGTTTAATTTAAAAATTTGCACCATTTTTATAAAACTATCCTTAAAATATTTGAAATATCTTCTCTATTCTTTGAGACACATTTTTCGGATTATTTTGCAAATTTAGTTAACAATATCCGAAAGAAAATTACCATCAGTTGCACATGACCTCAAATACTGCGCTCTGACTGGCGAAATCCGCACGTGCAAAATCATCACTGATAATCAGAAACAATGACGAATCACTTCCCCCAACGAGTTGCTTCCACTCAATTAAGACAAACCCCTGAACTCCACTCGACATTAATCCCCCTTCCCGCCCCAAAATTCGATTCGCAATAAGCATCCTCGGCTAACCCCCAGCGACCCACAATTCCCTTATATCCACTTTTCAACTTGACGTACCCGAAATTAACTACTCTTCCCCCATCCACCCTCACTCGTAAATTTATAGCCACACTCAAAACAACTAAGAAAACTTTTCCCACCCAGATCCAATAAATCCACCTAATTCACATTATTCCATCCCAAAGGAAAATACCACTCACTCGGAATAAAAGTCGAAAAGATAATTGAGAAACATGAGGTTGAATGCAAATCCCAAGTAAATATTGCCCCAGCTTTTTGGCCCCATACTCACTCACAACTGCATGTACGTCTCCCAACTAAAAAATAAGGAAAAGATAAAACAAGATAAACAATTCGTAGATGTACGAGAGGTCTTTAAAATACCTCAGGACATAGTTCCCTTCGTCCTCTCGACGTTGTTTACATCTTATACTCCTGGAGGTGCTCTCGTATTTACTCACCTCAGTGTGTATATACACAACTGGGAAAGATAAATAAGGATTATTGTTATGATAAAGGGGTGGCCAACACCCGTTGAGCTGGTGGAGTTACCCAGTGTGTGGATGTGTGGGGAGGTGGATGAGTTTGGATGGTAGATTTGTTGGGAGAGGCGAGCTTCAGCTAGAGTCCGAGCAGCTCGGCTGTCATCACATCTAAATCCCAGGAGTGACGGTCGGGAGTAACCGGGGATGCACAGGGAGATGAGTGGGGAGGGGAGATGAATAAGACCACGAGGGCGGAGGATCCGGGAAAGTGACAAATTTACCCGCTTTAAACTCGACGACTGGGCTTGTGTTACTAGGTGAAAAACTTGCCTGCCATATGGCGCGAACACAAGTTCAGGAATATGCAGAGGATGGTGACAATGGAATGAGTAGAAATTAGATGTTTTTTAATGAATAAGGGGAAAAGGCTGTGTGAAAAAGTGTTTCTTGTTTCCGAATGAAAGCGTTATATTCGTCGAATCTAAAATTTCCATTTTTTTTTATGTGACGACGATTAATTTTGGTATCAGGAGTTCCAATATGCTGTTTGTAGTTCATGTCCGTATGTATGTATATATGTATGTATGAGTTGTTTTTCAAATTTAGTTTTTCGACAATCATTCAAAAAATAATCGTCGAAATCTTTTCAATTATGACTTAAAATATTCGTTTGAATACTATCTCGGTCGAGTTCGAAGATAGTGGCGATCGCATCATTTGTTTTGAAATTATAGCCTTAAAAAGCATTCAATGCAGGTTTAATCATGGTTTAGTCGGGATTTAGTCGGCCTTTAGCCAAAGTTTATTCAGCGTTTAACCAAGGTTTCGTCAAGGTTTAATCAATGTTCAGGGAAAGTTTAAAATAGTTTAATTTCAATTTAGTCGGTGTCTGTTAGATTTTCAACCAGAGCATATGGACTTCATGTTAGACATTTGGGACATTTAAAGATCATATTAAATGATCATGGCTGGTATATCTTCTTCCCTAATTTACCATTCAGAATCAAATTGCTAATTCATTAGCAACATCAATATTTATGTATCAGACATCAATATTTATGTATCAGGAACATAAACACATGTAATATCAAATTTTAATTTCATGAAGTTATTGACTTACCATTGACCAATAAATTTCAGGGCAGTGATATCAAATGTGATTCAGGGGGAAAAAATCAGGGAATTTCAAATTTCACTGAAAATTTAGTAAAATTCTAGAATTTTAAGCAGCATAAAGACGAGAATTCCTTAATTCATTTGAATTTCCAATCTAATAGGAATATTCAGTGCCAAATTATATTGTATTTTTAGTGGAATCTGAAATTTCATTATTTCTTTCCCCCTAAATCCTATTTAGTGTCACTGTCCTGGAAATTCAAGAATATATTTACCAAAACTTCTGGTTTTCTATTCATTTTCAGGGAAAAATAAAACTGAAATTGACAGTTCTCTTAGATTTTTCCACGAAATTCAGAATTTTGAATTTTCAAGTTTCAATGGCAATTCAATATGATAAAAATTTCCAAAAAGTGTGCCGGATATTTCAAATTAAATTTTTTAACAGTGTATTCGTGCATTTTAATTCTTGGCATCGCCCTAGAACAACGTCAATATCAAGACCAAATTTAGCATTTCCACCGCCACCTTTGAAGTCAATCCTCTCCCGAACCCTATCAAACCCAAATTTCTGATTGCATTGTCCCAGCCCCTCTCTCCCCCTCCTCGTCGCCCCTGTGCAATCCCATTACAAGTGGAATAACCCAGGCACCGATATCCCCTATTACCCCACACAAAGAGACACCTGCCGTAAATTCTCACTTATCCGAGTGAAAATTCCATGGACCTGACCACTGATCAGGTATTGATCAAATTGACGGATCCGGTCTTGATCAGACATGTTACACCTCTGACCAATTCGGATTTGATCAGGACGAATGGATCCGAACATGATCAAGTCAACTGTATGAAAACCGGATGACCTGTCTGTCAGTATCAATAACAATTATAAATGATAATTAATCCAAAACAAAAGATAATTCAATTCTTTCACCGTAGGCCGCCTCTCTTAATGAATCTCCACTGTTATTACCTCTGAAAAAGCTTATTATTTTTTTACCGATGCTAACCACTACGCTATCGCGCTATTACTATTGAGTAAACTGTACATTGCCTATATGATTTGTATCGGGGTATTCGTTGAATTTACGATTATTCCTGATCTCGCGGATGTGCGTGTGTATTCTCAGAGATAAAATATGTTCAATTAAATTTTTATTTATTTCATTAATGAATAATAATAATGATGATAACAATAACACTAATAAATAAATAGACATTTGGTGATTTTTTTCTCATGATCATTTACGTGTAAGTTTGACACTCCTCTAATATGTATTTACGGCATCACATCATCCCTACCTTCTGTACATTTGAGAAAGGCTGGCTGTTAATTAAATTGATTAATTAAATTAAATTCTTTATATTAAATTAATTTAATTTAATTTATTTTAATAATAGTATAATGATCCTTTTTAAAGATTGAAAATAATTATTGATAATGATTGATAACACTTAATTTGAATAGTATAATAATAGTTGATTAAATTATCCGAAAAACTCATTAAAATTAATGTCAGATGGACCGGATCAGAATCTGATCATTTTCTCTTCAATTGACCCCATTCAAATGCCGATCAAAGACATCAAATCCGAATTTGCTCAAATTGGGGTCAGGCAGCCGACCCCAGGGTGAGATCGTACCTACCTGATCAGAACTTGATTTGAATCATCCTGCAGTTTTTCGAATCCGATCTACTGGGTCAAAACTTAGGTTCTGATCAGGCATCATCTGATCATGTCTACCTGATCAGAACTTGATCCGAATCCGCCTGTAGTTTTTCGGATCCGATCTGCTGCATCAGAACTTGGTCAGGTTCTCATCAGGCATCATCTGATCATGTCTACCTGCTCAGAACTTGATCTGAACCCGCCTGTAGTTTTTCGGATCCGATCTGCTGCATCAGAACTTGGTCAGGTTCTCATCAGGCATCATCTGATCATGTCTACCTGATCAGAACTTGATCCGAATCCGCCTGTAGTTTTTCGGATCCGATCTGCTGCATCAGAACTTGGTCAGGTTTTCATCAGGCATCATCTGATCATGTCAACCTGATCAGAACTTGATCTGAACCCGCCTGTAGTTTTTCGGATCCGATCTGCTGGATCAGAACTTGGTCAGGTTCTCATCAGGCATCATCTAATCATGTCTACCTGATCAGAACTTGATCTGAACCCGCCTGTAGCTTTTCGAATCCGATCTGCTGGATCAGAACTTTCAAGTCAGGTCAGGTTCTCATCAGGCATCATCTGATCGTGTCTACCTGATCAGAACTTGATCTGAACCCGGCTGTAGTTTTTCGGATCCGATCTGCTGAATCAGAACTTGGTCAGCTTCTCATCAGGAATCACCGGATCAGTCGAAACTTATAAAAACCTGATGAAGTTCTGATCGTGCTTCAGGTGGGCCTGAAGCAATTTCCACTCGGGTATTCGAATAAAACGAAACAATCCTCCCAGGTGGATAACTAAAATCGAAATCATTATATGCCCGAATGATTTTTCAGCGTTCCTTCTCGCTGCACATGCATACAGAGTCCGCCCGATTATTAAGGCGCTCTGGACCAGTGGGAAACCGTATGACAAGGAACAAAGCGAGAAATTGTGGAAACGAGAAACAAAAAAAATAGAAAAAAAATTGTAAAACGAGAGACAACAATCGCAGGGGAACGAAAAAGGAGAAAAAAATGTCCTGTAAAAAAGACACATTTTAACCCCCATTCTTGCAAAAAAAATTGAGTGAAAAAAGTGCCGTGAAAGCAATGCCACGAATTGTACCATCTGTTGTCGTCGGGTTCTCGTTTCCCCCGCGCAATTATCGTCCCTGATGCTCATAGCCACAGTGTGGCGTTAGCGTTTTGACTTTTTCGGTCTTCGTCGGGGGAAGGTTGACAACTACCCGACGCACCGGAGCGAGATGACTCCTCGTTAGATAGAGGAACAAAAAAAATGTAATAGAATGAAGAGAGGGAGAGGCATTAAAAGCCATTTCTGGGGAGTGAGGAATGTGACAAACGTGTGGGTAGAAAATTGCGCTGGAGCTGAAGTTATAGAGTTAGGGAACGGGGGGAGAACGACTTGAGCGAGTGCTGAAATTTTCTGGGGGGGATAATTGTCATGCGTTTTTTGGGGTCGTATAGAATACGGAGGTTTGCCTTTTAGTATTTTAGAGGGTGGAATCGTGTTTTCAGAGGAAAGGAGGGCCAATATGTGGTTCATTTTTCGAGCAGTTTTTTCGGGGTTAAGAATATCCAAGTACTTCAACTTTTGTAGTCGAACACTGTTAAAAAATTTTGTCCGAAATTTATGGTACACTTTTTGGAAATTTTCATCGAATTTGATTTAATTTAAAAATCCAAATCGACTTCTGGTGATCAAAATTTGGTACTCAAAATTATGGACTCTGAAATTAAGGGTCACAAGGGGCATGAGGGTCACAATAAGGGTGATGAGAGTCAGAATAATGGTCACAAGAATGAAAATGAGGGTCATGGGGATCAAAATAAGGGTCACAAGGGTCAGAATAAGGGTCACGAGGGTTAGAATAAGGGCCATGATTATCAGATTAAAGGTCACAAGGGTCAGATTAAGGGTTATGTGAGTTCGATTAAGGGCTCAAATAAGGGTAACAAGGGTCAGGTTACGGGTCACAAGGGTCAGTATAAGGATCATGGGGGGTATACGGAGGTTGGCGAGCAGGGAGCGTAGCCCCCTGGTGAGACATAAATCATACCAAATTTCAACTTGCTATCTCAATTTTTCCTCAAGTTATCATGCGTGCAAGATTTTTTCGAAAAAAATCGAAAAACGTCAGTAGGGCGGGGTGGGGTAAAATGGACACTTTAGACTTTTTTAAAATTATTCATAACTCAGAAATAAATTCATCAATTGAGCTCAGTTTAGGCTCGTCACAAAGGGAAAAAATTGTTCTTTGTACTGAAAAAAATTTATTAAATTTCATCAAGATTTCAACCCCTCATTAACATTTGAAAAAAAGTGAAAAGTGTCCGTTTTACCCCAACCTCCCCTATCTTAAAAACTTTGTATGAATGAGCATAATGACGCCACGATGATGGGCGCCACATTTTAAAACGACCTGTACCTCCCGAGCCAAAATTTAAAAAATCTATAAAAAATAATTTTAACGCAAAAACACAATCCGATTGGGACTCCAACCAGTCTTCACTTATTTCTGGTTACCAATAATTCATTTTTAGAAAAAAAAACATGAATTTAATCTATTTGATTAGGAAAACTGTCCCGTACTACAGGGTGGGGCTGATTCTTTCTAGAGGGATGTGGGCTGATGCATGCACGGGGGGATGCTGCAGCACTGTGTGAGTAATGTGTTATCAAAAAATGCCGACAACCGTCGTTCTCCGCCGACAATCCTGAGGAAGGATATATGCTTTCAACAGGGGCTAACCTCATTTCCCGACCGCTTGGATATGAGATAACCTAATAAGAAATGGGTTGAAAATGTGAGTTTAGGCTGGACATAAATAAGAAGACCTTACAAAGGTTTTCACGAAGCCAGCATCATGATTATAAAATTCTCGTTTTCTCTACAAAAAATCGATTTTCACGTTTTTTAAATGAATGATTTACATTGCTTTCACCTCATGGTGCTAACAAAAAGTCATTTCTCCTCTTGTAAATAATCTCCCTGCAAAAAATCTCTTCCGACATTTTTCCTCAAACGCATTAGTTCCGTCAACATTTTCCAAGATAATTATGAATCCATATAAAAATCATGAAGAAAAATTACCATAATGCGTATGAAACCAGAATATGTTTGCGGTATCACGGTTGTAAATTACACTCAACACTGCGATTAGTTAGATTTTGTATACACAGGATAACCACGTGAAATAGGAAGCCATAGAGAACCTACATAGAAAATCTCTCAAGTTGGGATACACTGTCAGTGTAGGCAAAAGGTTTATCTCCAGTTGGATGACGACCAATGTGAGCCATGGGAGTGAGTGGAAATGGTAGTTGAGGTTTAGGGGTGGTTTTCATGTATGAAAAGACCCCTCACCCTTCACATTTTCCACTGCATGTTTTGACACTCGGACGAGTACAGTAACACTCACATGTCGCAGTACTACTGAGAGTGTTAATTGGCTTCTGGACTTGCATTCGACATTACCCAGGCTTTCAATTACCATATGTGGAGTAGCAATACTGAAATTTTAATGGGAGTTACTACCGCATATTTCATATTCTGTCAACAACCTCAAGAAGAAGCTGAAAATTTACATTAATTTGAATATTTCGTGTATTAAAAAATTGAGCAGATTCACGTCAAATCAGCAGACCAAAAAAGTCGATGGTGGGGATTTCCGTCTCAACTTTTCTCTAAAAAGACGGCCATTATACAAAATTTTTGGAGAAAAATGAAAAATATTGATAATCGATGGAGTTATGATTTTTTTTAAATTGCTAGTTTCTATCCAAAAATCCTCGGTCCAGTAGTTCCTGAGAATACTCGTCTCGATGGCCTTTTTCTAGACCAACCAAAATATACCCGTTAATACAAAGTTTGGAGATGTTGTCATTTTTCGCTCTAAAAAATACGCCTAAGAAATACTATTTTCACACACCTGCATGGAAAGTTCGTATTTTCCTCCCGTTCATCAAAGAGGAAAATACGAACTTTCCTTTGTAGGCGTGTTAAAAAATAGCATGTGCACCTCGGACGGGAAAACATGACTTTCCGCCCTTGATGCACAATATAGGGGAGGGTGGGGTTGTACCGCTCACCTAAACAAAAATGCTGATTTTTATGTGTCAAACCTCAACTTACAGTGTAAAGGATTGTTCTAAAGTGTTCTCTAACTATCCAAGTCCCTAAGTAAAAAATACCAAGGCCTATCGCTCGATAGAATCCACAAAATTGAGAAAAAATGAAAGTGAATGCTGATTGAACGGTCCTACCCGCCTTCGGGTAATATCGCTCGGTACGAGTTCAATACCGCTCACTCGGCTGCCAATACCGCTCGGGTCCAGACCTAACCTGTAGTGGCCTGTAATCCACTACTGTCAAACAGCAGAAAAAACTCTTGTATGAAATGATTTAATGAAATTTAGTTTACAGACGTAAAAAATAGAATCAGTAGCATAACTTGATAGTTTCGATGAAATAATTCATATGGATTTAATTGAATTCAAGAAAGAATTAGCTGCAAAAATTTCAACTGAACGTTTATTAATATTAGAAACCATTATAATCAAATTCTTAATCTTCCCTTTGACCCAACATTGTGCAAAAATGCTTATTCAGACGTTTAAACCCAAACTGAACACTTAAATTTATCATAACAAAGTATAAAGAACTTTTTAATACTCTTTTTTGGTTCAATATTATGCATTTATGATTATTCAAACACTTGGACTCAAACTGAACCCTTATCATGATGATAACACCATATAATGAACTTTTTAATACTCTCTTTTGGTCCAACATCATGCATTTATGCTTATTTAGACGCTTAAACCCCAACTGAACACTTAAATTTATCATAACACAGTATAAAGAACTTTGCTCTTGTTCTGGTGTAAATACTGTTGAACGATCCATTTGTGGTCCAGTCTTGACTCCATTCTTCATTCGTTCACGAAGAGTACTAAATGGGATGCCAGAAGTTTCTACAGCCTTGCGAATTGACATACCACCTTCAATTTTTTGCATCGCTGCAGTCAAATCCTCCTGTGTCCATTTCCCTTTTTTTTTCAATGCCTCTGGTTTTTTTTTACGTGACATCCTGGAAACATCAATCTAAATACAACGGTGGAAATCACTCACATAACCTCACTTTGAATTGGTTTGATTCCATAAATTTTATGATATATCACAACCATTGTCACACTAAAATCATTCTCTAAAAGTGCCTACAATTATTGTTGGACCCATTTACAACAAAAAAATAAATTATTATGTCTCACTTACTCGATTCTGTCCAGCTACCGGCCTTCGTGTTGACGACCTGTCAAATACTGATTGTGAGCGGTATTGGCCTCGAAGCGAGCGATATTACCCGCGGCACCCGATCGGTACAGCCCGTTTCGTCCGGATTTAACCAAATTATTAATATCTTTACGTATAATGAGAGCAGAGAAATTATACTGGTCTTAAATTGTGTGAAAAAGTATGACAAATAGAATGATTATAGTTTGTTGTGGCAGTGATAATTTTGAGATGACGAAAAACCTTATTTAGTGGCCCAACAATTCTACACTGTAAGGACCCCAGAACAGAGAGATGTCATATTTGATATTTTGGTGATAAAAAAAAAACAATTTCCATTGAAATTAGCTGTTGACATTAAATCCTTCGCATTGATAAAAGAAAATGATCGAAAAAGTCCGTAATTATTAATAAAAACGGGTGAGCGGTATTGCCCGCTGAGCGGTACAACCCCACTCTCCCCTACTATTGGTCTATTCTATAAATTCCGACAAGCATTTCCCTCAGAAAAAATTGCCCGAACTATCTGGATATATTCAATGAGAATTTTTAGATGTTTACAAAGGAACGAGTTTTGTAATTGATTATTTATTTACTTTGTTTGGATCGTAAATTAAGAGTTCAAAGAATAAAATTACTAAAGTAAACGAAATGATCAAACGATGACGCATTGATTTACCAAACTATTCAAGCTAGTAGAAATTCAATACTCCAGAAATTACTCCGGGCCAATTCCTCAATTATTAGAATCCCTCCAGCTGCATCTGACATGTTTTAATACGCAATTTATTTCCCTAGGAACAAAAACCAGAAGCAAATCCTTTGACCGTAATAAAATCCATTTTCAAACTATGAAAATTCTTTTACCTCACAAAATCTCTCTGAGCGTCGTAAAACATTGTGTATAAAGGAAACATCTTCAAACATTTTACAATTTAATCTGTTACGTCGCGACTCACGTGTTTTCCCTCGGATTGGAGACAAGCTTTTTCAAAGGAAAGCAAAAATTCAATACCATTATGACCTAGTCCCTCACTTCAATTTCATATCTTTCATCCGTAGAATGTTTATAACCTGATCCCTTCCAGGAGAACATTCGGTTGCGTCATCTTTCGCGTCTTTCTACTTGAGCTCCGCGTCATTTCAAAATTAGCTTGACTGAGTTACTTCGTGCGGACTCCCCCACTCATCGCTGAGGTAAAGGCAATTCTGACCGGCCAATCACTCCTAGTTCCTCCGTTATCAACCCGAAGATCGATGATCAGATTTGACCCAAAAATTTGAGGTCAGAACTTGAAATACGCCCGCCATTTTCGCCCTACTAAGGGAGATATTTTTCTTCCTTCGTTACCTCAATTCGAAAGTTCATGAGAGTAAAAATACTCTTGAAAATCGTGCGCAAATAGAACTTCATGAGACATTCGACATACAGTGAGACTTCTATAATTCCAAACCGACGAGGGAACAAATTCCGAGAACTCGAAAATAGTCGGCCAGCTCTCATTGACCAAGCGCGCGTAGTGGGGAGGTTAGAGAGACAACGCATTATGTTTCTCTCTGCCTTCGGAGCCACTTGGCTCACTGAAAACCTGCTTCGAATTCACTTATTGCTTTCAATTTCACTTCTGTTATCTGTCAATTATTTTTTCTCCTCGATCATTTTTCCTGATGATTGAGATTAGGAACAAACTCGGGCGTACTCGGGGTAGTAGGGCTATGCTCGAGAGATGATGGGGCCATTTCGTTCATTCAAACCGATTTGTCGGTTTGATTCAAGCCGATTTATCGGTTTGATTCAGACCGATTTTTCGGTTTGATTCAAACCGGTTTTTCGGTTTCATTCAAGCCGATTCTTCGGTACCATTCAGACCGATTTTTTGGTTTGAATGAATTTCTGTGGTTCCCGGTAGCTTAGTCGGTAAGAGTGTCCGGCGCGTATCTGGGAGACCCGGGTTCGATTCCCGGCTGGGTGAAACGGAAATTTTTTCTCTCTAAATTCTAATTCTCTTAGAATTTTTTT
>NW_021680372.1:855406-855738 GCF_001412515.2 Diachasma alloeum | reverse complement strand
GTAGGATTCGAGGTGGTGGTCGATCGGGAAGGTAACGAATCAACTACGCGAGGCAACGGTTGCAAACTAGTAATTAGTTTATTGTCGTGATATGAGTATGTACAGGATGAATCGGTAGCATGAATTGTATACAGGTGAGGTCGAGATGTCCACCGAGTGGTGAGAGCCACACGACTACTAAGCGGGAGCGATTGCAACACCTGGGACGTGCATATGTTCCTCAGGTGTGTGTGTATATGAGAGCGATGCGATACGCGTCTCAGTGCGGATGTAGCGAGACTCTACAGGGGGGGGGGTTACATAAAAAATTTTGAACACCCCCCCCCCCCCCC